>NC_079193.1:62017142-62027142 GCF_029499605.1 Hyla sarda | reverse complement strand
TGTGTTTAAAATTGTATTCAAAATCATATAAGCCACACCCCTTTTTTGTCGGAAAACCCTCCCCCTCACCCTCATACTAGTTTCCAGGTACATTTCAACTTAAGGAGAGCATCAAATGACATTTAAAATTGTATGAGCCACACCCTAACCCTAACCCTAACCCTAACCCTAACCCTAACCCTAACCCTAACCCTAACCCTAACCCTAACCCTAACCCTAACCCTAACCCTAACCCTAACCCTAACTTCCTGGTACATTTCAACTTAAGGAGAGAACAAAAATGTGTTCAAAATTGTATTCAAAATCGTATAAGCCACACCCCTTTTCTGTCGGAAAACCCTCCCCCTCACCCTCATACTAGTTTCCAGGTACATTTCAACTTAAGGAGAGCATCAAATGACATTTAAAATTGTATGAGCCACACAACTGTTCTACAACCCAAACACAAACCCAAACCCTAACTACCTGGTACATTTCAACTTAAGGAGAGAACAAAAATGTGTTTAAAATTGTATTCAAAATCATATAAGCCACACCCCTTTTTTGTCGGAAAACCCTCCCCCTCACCCTCATACTAGTTTCCAGGTACATTTCAACTTAAGGAGAGCATCAAATGACATTTAAAATTGTATGAGCCACACAACCCTAACCCTAACCCTAACCCTAACCCTAACCCTAACCCTGACTTCCTGGTACATTTCAACTTAAGGAGAGAACAAAAATGTGTTTAAAATTGTATTCAAAATCGTATAAGCCACATCCCTTTTGTTTTGGAAAACCTTCCCCCTCACCCTCATACTAGTTTCCAGGTAATTTTCAACTTAAGGAGAGCATCAAATGACATTTAAAATTGTATGAGCCACACAACTGTTCCACAACCCTAACCCTAACCCTAACCCTAACCCTAACCCTAACCCTAACCCTAACCCTAACCCTAACCCTAACCCTAACCCTAACCCTAACCCTAACCCTAACCCTAACCCTAACCCTAACCCTAACCCTAACCCTAACCCTAACCCTAACTTCCTGGTACATTTCAACTTAAGGAGAGAACAAAAATGTGTTCAAAATTGTATTCAAAATCGTATAAGCCACACCCCTTTTCTGTCGGAAAACCCTCCCCCTCACCCTCATACTAGTTTCCAGGTACATTTGAACTTAAGGAGAGCATCAAATGACATTTAAAATTGTATGAGCCACACAACTGTTTAACCCTAACCCTAACCCTAACCCTAACCCTAACCCTAACCCTGACTTCCTGGTACATTTCAACTTAAGGAGAGAACAAAAATGTGTTTAAAATTGTATTCAAAATTGTATAAGCCACACCCCTTTTGTTTTGGAAAACCTTCCCCCTCACCCTCATACTAGTTTCCAGGTAATTTTCAACTTAAGGAGAGCATCAAATGACATTTAAAATTGTATGAGCCACACAACTGTTCCACAACCCTAACCCTAACCCTAACCCTAACCCTAACCCTAACCCTAACCCTAACCCTAACCCTAACCCTAACCCTAACCCTAACCCTAACCCTAACCCTAACCCTAACCCTAACCCTAACCCTAACCCTAACCCTAACTTCCTGGTACATTTCAACTTAAGGAGAGAACAAAAATGTGTTCAAAATTGTATTCAAAATCGTATAAGCCACACCCCTTTTCTGTCGGAAAACCCTCCCCCTCACCCTCATACTAGTTTCCAGGTACATTTGAACTTAAGGAGAGCATCAAATGACATTTAAAATTGTATGAGCCACACAACTGTTTAACCCTAACCCTAACCCTAACCCTAACCCTAACCCTAACCCTAACCCTAACCCTAACCCTAACCCTAACCCTAACCCTAACCCTAACCCTAACTTCCTGGTACATTTCAACTTAAGGAGAGAACAAAAATGTGTTTTAAATTGTATTCAAAATCGTATAATTCACACCCCTTTTGTTTCAGAAAACCCTCCCCCTCACCCTCATACTAGTTTCCAGGTACATTTCAACTTAAGGAGAGCATCAAATGACATTTAAAATTGTATGAGACAAACAACTGTTCCACAACCCTAACCCTAACCCTAACCCTAACCCTAACCCTAACCCTAACCCTAACCCTAACCCTAACCCTAACCCTAACCCTAACCCTAACCCTAACCCTAACCCTAACCCTAATCCTAACCCTAACCCTAACCCTAACTTCCTGGTACATTTCAACTTAAGGAGAGAACAAAAATGTGTTCAAAATCGTATTCAAAATCGTATAAGCCACACCCCTTTTCTGTCGGAAAACCCTCCCCCTCACCCTCATACTAGTTTCCAGGTACATTTCAACTTAAGGAGAGCATCAAATGACATTTAAAATTGTATGAGCCACACAACTGTTCTACAACCCAAACACAAACCCAAACCCTAACTACCTGGTACATTTCAACTTAAGGAGAGAACAAAAATGTGTTTAAAATTGTATTCAAAATCATATAAGCCACACCCCTTTTTTGTCGGAAAACCCTCCCCCTCACCCTCATACTAGTTTCCAGGTACATTTCAACTTAAGGAGAGCATCAAATGACATTTAAAATTGTATGAGCCACACAACCCTAACCCTAACCCTAACCCTAACCCTAACCCTAACCCTAACCCTAACCCTAACCCTAACCCTAACCCTAACCCTAACCCTAACCCTAACCCTAACCCTAACCCTAACCCTAACCCTAACCCTAACCCTAACCCTAACTTCCTGGTACATTTCAACTTAAGGAGAGAACAAAAATGTGTTTTAAATTGTATTCAAAATCGTATAATTCACACCCCTTTTGTTTCAGAAAACCCTCCCCCTCACCCTCATACTAGTTTCCAGGTACATTTCAACTTAAGGAGAGCATCAAATGACATTTAAAATTGTATGAGACAAACAACTGTTCCACAACCCTAACCCTAACCCTAACCCTAACCCTAACCCTAACCCTAACCCTAACCCTAACCCTAACCCTAACCCTAACCCTAACCCTAACCCTAACCCTAACCCTAACCCTAACCCTAACCCTAACCCTAACCCTAACCCTAACCCTAACCCTAACCCTAACTTCCTGGTACATTTCAACTTAAGGAGAGAACAAAAATGTGTTCAAAATCGTATTCAAAATCGTATAAGCCACACCCCTTTTCTGTCGGAAAACCCTCCCCCTCACCCTCATACTAGTTTCCAGGTACATTTCAACTTAAGGAGAGCATCAAATGACATTTAAAATTGTATGAGCCACACAACTGTTCTACAACCCAAACACAAACCCAAACCCTAACTACCTGGTACATTTCAACTTAAGGAGAGAACAAAAATGTGTTTAAAATTGTATTCAAAATCATATAAGCCACACCCCTTTTTTGTCAGAAAACCCTCCCCCTCACCCTCATACTAGTTTCCAGGTACATTTCAACTTAAGGAGAGCATCAAATGACATTTAAAATTGTATGAGCCACACAACCCTAACCCTAACCCTAACCCTAACCCTAACCCTAACCCTAACCCTAACCCTAACCCTAACCCTAACCCTAACCCTAACCCTAACCCTAACCCTAACCCTAACCCTAACCCTAACCCTAACCCTGACTTCCTGGTACATTTCAACTTAAGGAGAGAACAAAAATGTGTTTAAAATTGTATTCAAAATCATATAAGCCACACCCCTTTTTTGTCGGAAAACCCTCCCCCTCACCCTCATACTAGTTTCCAGGTACATTTCAACTTAAGGAGAGCATCAAATGACATTTAAAATTGTATGAGCCACACAACCCTAACCCTAACCCTAACCCTAACCCTGACTTCCTGGTACATTTCAACTTAAGGAGAGAACAAAAATGTGTTTAAAATTGTATTCAAAATCGTATAAGCCACATCCCTTTTGTTTTGGAAAACCTTCCCCCTCACCCTCATACTAGTTTCCAGGTAATTTTCAACTTAAGGAGAGCATCAAATGACATTTAAAATTGTATGAGCCACACAACTGTTCCACAACCCTAACCCTAACCCTAACCCTAACCCTAACCCTAACCCTAACCCTAACCCTAACCCTAACCCTAACCCTAACCCTAACCCTAACCCTAACCCTAACCCTAACTTCCTGGTACATTTCAACTTAAGGAGAGAACAAAAATGTGTTCAAAATTGTATTCAAAATCGTATAAGCCACACCCCTTTTCTGTCGGAAAACCCTCCCCCTCACCCTCATACTAGTTTCCAGGTACATTTGAACTTAAGGAGAGCATCAAATGACATTTAAAATTGTATGAGCCACACAACCCTAACCCTAACCCTAACCCTAACCCTAACCCTAACCCTAACCCTAACCCTAACCCTAACCCTAACCCTAACCCTAACCCTAACCCTAACCCTAACCCTAACCCTAACCCTAACCCTGACTTCCTGGTACATTTCAACTTAAGGAGAGAACAAAAATGTGTTTAAAATTGTATTCAAAATCATATAAGCCACACCCCTTTTTTGTCGGAAAACCCTCCCCCTCACCCTCATACTAGTTTCCAGGTACATTTCAACTTAAGGAGAGCATCAAATGACATTTAAAATTGTATGAGCCACACAACCCTAACCCTAACCCTAACCCTAACCCTAACCCTAACCCTGACTTCCTGGTACATTTCAACTTAAGGAGAGAACAAAAATGTGTTTAAAATTGTATTCAAAATCGTATAAGCCACAACCCTTTTGTTTTGGAAAACCTTCCCCCTCACCCTCATACTAGTTTCCAGGTAATTTTCAACTTAAGGAGAGCATCAAATGACATTTAAAATTGTATGAGCCACACAACTGTTCCACAACCCTAACCCTAACCCTAACCCTAACCCTAACCCTAACCCTAACCCTAACCCTAACCCTAACCCTAACCCTAACCCTAACCCTAACCCTAACCCTAACCCTAACCCTAACCCTAACCCTAACCCTAACTTCCTGGTACATTTCAACTTAAGGAGAGAACAAAAATGTGTTTTAAATTGTATTCAAAATCGTATAATTCACACCCCTTTTGTTTCAGAAAACCCTCCCCCTCACCCTCATACTAGTTTCCAGGTACATTTCAACTTAAGGAGAGCATCAAATGACATTTAAAATTGTATGAGACAAACAACTGTTCCACAACCCTAACCCTAACCCTAACCCTAACCCTAACCCTAACCCTAACTTCCTGGTACATTTCAACTTAAGGAGAGAACAAAAATGTGTTCAAAATCGTATTCAAAATCGTATAAGCCACACCCCTTTTCTGTCGGAAAACCCTCCCCCTCACCCTCATACTAGTTTCCAGGTACATTTCAACTTAAGGAGAGCATCAAATGACATTTAAAATTGTATGAGCCACACAACTGTTCTACAACCCAAACACAAACCCAAACCCTAACTACCTGGTACATTTCAACTTAAGGAGAGAACAAAAATGTGTTTAAAATTGTATTCAAAATCATATAAGCCACACCCCTTTTTTGTCGGAAAACCCTCCCCCTCACCCTCATACTAGTTTCCAGGTACATTTCAACTTAAGGAGAGCATCAAATGACATTTAAAATTGTATGAGCCACACAACCCTAACCCTAACCCTAACCCTAACCCTAACCCTAACCCTAACCCTAACCCTAACCCTAACCCTAACCCTAACCCTAACCCTAACCCTAACCCTAACCCTAACCCTAACCCTAACCCTGACTTCCTGGTACATTTCAACTTAAGGAGAGAACAAAAATGTGTTTAAAATTGTATTCAAAATCATATAAGCCACACCCCTTTTTTGTCGGAAAACCCTCCCCCTCACCCTCATACTAGTTTCCAGGTACATTTCAACTTAAGGAGAGCATCAAATGACATTTAAAATTGTATGAGCCACACAACCCTAACCCTAACCCTAACCCTAACCCTAACCCTAACCCTGACTTCCTGGTACATTTCAACTTAAGGAGAGAACAAAAATGTGTTTAAAATTGTATTCAAAATCGTATAAGCCACATCCCTTTTGTTTTGGAAAACCTTCCCCCTCACCCTCATACTAGTTTCCAGGTAATTTTCAACTTAAGGAGAGCATCAAATGACATTTAAAATTGTATGAGCCACACAACTGTTCCACAACCCTAACCCTAACCCTAACCCTAACCCTAACCCTAACCCTAACCCTAACCCTAACCCTAACCCTAACCCTAACCCTAACCCTAACCCTAACCCTAACCCTAACCCTAACCCTAACCCTAACCCTAACCCTAACTTCCTGGTACATTTCAACTTAAGGAGAGAACAAAAATGTGTTCAAAATTGTATTCAAAATCGTATAAGCCACACCCCTTTTCTGTCGGAAAACCCTCCCCCTCACCCTCATACTAGTTTCCAGGTACATTTGAACTTAAGGAGAGCATCAAATGACATTTAAAATTGTATGAGCCACACAACTGTTTAACCCTAACCCTAACCCTAACCCTAACCCTAACCCTAACCCTAACCCTAACCCTAACCCTAACCCTAACCCTAACCCTAACCCTAACCCTAACCCTAACCCTAACCCTAACCCTAACCCTAACCCTAACTTCCTGGTACATTTCAACTTAAGGAGAGAACAAAAATGTGTTTTAAATTGTATTCAAAATCGTATAATTCACACCCCTTTTGTTTCAGAAAACCCTCCCCCTCACCCTCATACTAGTTTCCAGGTACATTTCAACTTAAGGAGAGCATCAAATGACATTTAAAATTGTATGAGACAAACAACTGTTCCACAACCCTAACCCTAACCCTAACCCTAACCCTAACCCTAACCCTAACCCTAACCCTAACCCTAACCCTAACCCTAACCCTAACTTCCTGGTACATTTCAACTTAAGGAGAGAACAAAAATGTGTTCAAAATCGTATTCAAAATCGTATAAGCCACACCCCTTTTCTGTCGGAAAACCCTCCCCCTCACCCTCATACTAGTTTCCAGGTACATTTCAACTTAAGGAGAGCATCAAATGACATTTAAAATTGTATGAGCCACACAACTGTTCTACAACCCAAACACAAACCCAAACCCTAACTACCTGGTACATTTCAACTTAAGGAGAGAACAAAAATGTGTTTAAAATTGTATTCAAAATCATATAAGCCACACCCCTTTTTTGTCGGAAAACCCTCCCCCTCACCCTCATACTAGTTTCCAGGTACATTTCAACTTAAGGAGAGCATCAAATGACATTTAAAATTGTATGAGCCACACAACCCTAACCCTAACCCTAACCCTAACCCTAACCCTAACCCTGACTTCCTGGTACATTTCAACTTAAGGAGAGAACAAAAATGTGTTTAAAATTGTATTCAAAATCGTATAAGCCACATCCCTTTTGTTTTGGAAAACCTTCCCCCTCACCCTCATACTAGTTTCCAGGTAATTTTCAACTTAAGGAGAGCATCAAATGACATTTAAAATTGTATGAGCCACACAACTGTTCCACAACCCTAACCCTAACCCTAACCCTAACCCTAACCCTAACCCTAACCCTAACCCTAACCCTAACCCTAACCCTAACCCTAACCCTAACCCTAACCCTAACCCTAACCCTAACCCTAACCCTAACCCTAACCCTAACTTCCTGGTACATTTCAACTTAAGGAGAGAACAAAAATGTGTTCAAA
Organism: Hyla sarda; assembly: GCF_029499605.1. NCBI lineage: Eukaryota > Metazoa > Chordata > Amphibia > Anura > Hylidae > Hyla > Hyla sarda. Next base: position 62,019,492 of record NC_079193.1, on the reverse strand, counting down.
ATTGTATTCAAAATCGTATAAGCCACACCCCTTTTCTGTCGGAAAACCCTCCCCCTCACCCTCATACTAGTTTCCAGGTACATTTGAACTTAAGGAGAGCATCAAATGACATTTAAAATTGTATGAGCCACACAACTGTTTAACCCTAACCCTAACCCTAACCCTAACCCTGACTTCCTGGTACATTTCAACTTAAGGAGAGAACAAAAATGTGTTTAAAATTGTATTCAAAATTGTATAAGCCACACCCCTTTTGTTTTGGAAAACCTTCCCCCTCACCCTCATACTAGTTTCCAGGTAATTTTCAACTTAAGGAGAGCATCAAATGACATTTAAAATTGTATGAGCCACACAACTGTTCCACAACCCTAACCCTAACCCTAACCCTAACCCTAACCCTAACCCTAACCCTAACCCTAACCCTAACCCTAACCCTAACCCTAACCCTAACCCTAACCCTAACCCTAACCCTAACCCTAACCCTAACCCTAACCCTAACCCTAACCCTAACTTCCTGGTACATTTCAACTTAAGGAGAGAACAAAAATGTGTTCAAAATTGTATTCAAAATCGTATAAGCCACACCCCTTTTCTGTCGGAAAACCCTCCCCCTCACCCTCATACTAGTTTCCAGGTACATTTGAACTTAAGGAGAGCATCAAATGACATTTAAAATTGTATGAGCCACACAACTGTTTAACCCTAACCCTAACCCTAACCCTAACCCTAACCCTAACCCTAACCCTAACCCTAACCCTAACCCTAACCCTAACTTCCTGGTACATTTCAACTTAAGGAGAGAACAAAAATGTGTTTTAAATTGTATTCAAAATCGTATAATTCACACCCCTTTTGTTTCAGAAAACCCTCCCCCTCACCCTCATACTAGTTTCCAGGTACATTTCAACTTAAGGAGAGCATCAAATGACATTTAAAATTGTATGAGACAAACAACTGTTCCACAACCCTAACCCTAACCCTAACCCTAACCCTAACCCTAACCCTAATCCTAACCCTAACCCTAACCCTAACCCTAACCCTAACCCTAACTTCCTGGTACATTTCAACTTAAGGAGAGAACAAAAATGTGTTCAAAATCGTATTCAAAATCGTATAAGCCACACCCCTTTTCTGTCGGAAAACCCTCCCCCTCACCCTCATACTAGTTTCCAGGTACATTTCAACTTAAGGAGAGCATCAAATGACATTTAAAATTGTATGAGCCACACAACTGTTCTACAACCCAAACACAAACCCAAACCCTAACTACCTGGTACATTTCAACTTAAGGAGAGAACAAAAATGTGTTTAAAATTGTATTCAAAATCATATAAGCCACACCCCTTTTTTGTCGGAAAACCCTCCCCCTCACCCTCATACTAGTTTCCAGGTACATTTCAACTTAAGGAGAGCATCAAATGACATTTAAAATTGTATGAGCCACACAACCCTAACCCTAACCCTAACCCTAACCCTAACCCTAACCCTAACCCTAACCCTAACCCTAACCCTAACCCTAACCCTAACCCTAACCCTAACCCTAACCCTAACCCTAACCCTAACCCTAACCCTAACCCTAACCCTGACTTCCTGGTACATTTCAACTTAAGGAGAGAACAAAAATGTGTTTAAAATTGTATTCAAAATCATATAAGCCACACCCCTTTTTTGTCGGAAAACTCTCCCCCTCACCCTCATACTAGTTTCCAGGTACATTTCAACTTAAGGAGAGCATCAAATGACATTTAAAATTGTATGAGCCACACAACCCTAACCCTAACCCTAACCCTAACCCTAACCCTAACCCTAACCCTAACCCTGACTTCCTGGTACATTTCAACTTAAGGAGAGAACAAAAATGTGTTTAAAATTGTATTCAAAATCGTATAAGCCACAACCCTTTTGTTTTGGAAAACCTTCCCCCTCACCCTCATACTAGTTTCCAGGTAATTTTCAACTTAAGGAGAGCATCAAATGACATTTAAAATTGTATGAGCCACACAACTGTTCCACAACCCTAACCCTAACCCTCACCCTAACCCTCACCCTAACCCTCACCCTAACCCTAACCCTAACCCTAACTTCCTGGTACATTTCAACTTAAGGAGAGAACAAAAATGTGTTCAAAATTGTATTCAAAATCGTATAAGCCACACCCCTTTTCTGTCGGAAAACCCTCCCCCTCACCCTCATACTAGTTTCCAGGTACATTTGAACTTAAGGAGAGCATCAAATGACATTTAAAATTGTATGAGCCACACAACTGTTTAACCCTAACCCTAACCCTAACCCTAACCCTAACCCTAACCCTAACCCTAACCCTAACCCTAACCCTAACCCTAACCCTAAC
>NC_079193.1:61634642-61637142 GCF_029499605.1 Hyla sarda | reverse complement strand
TTTCAACTTAAGGAGAGAACAAAAATGTGTTTTAAATTGTATTCAAAATCGTATAAGCCACACCCCTTTAGTTTCAGAAAATCCTCCCCCTCACCCTCATACTAGTTTCCAGGTACATTTCAACTTAAGGAGAGCATCAAATGACATTTAAAATTGTATGAGCCAAACAACTGTTCCACAACCCTAACCCTAACCCTAACCCTAACCCTAACCCTAACCCTAACCCTAACCCTAACCCTAACCCTAACCCTAACCCTAACCCTAACCCTAACCCTAACCCTAACCCTAACTTCCTGGTACATTTCAACTTAAGGAGAGAACAAAAATGTGTTTTAAATTGTATTCAAAATCGTATAAGCCACACCCCTTTTGTTTCAGAAAACCCTCCCCCTCACCCTCATACTAGTTTCCAGGTACATTTCAACTTAAGGAGAGCATCAAATGACATTTAAAATTGTATGAGCCACACAACTGTTCTACAACCCAAACACAAACCCAAACCCTAACTACCTGGTACATTTCAACTTAAGGAGAGAACAAAAATGTGATCAAAATCGTATAAGCCACACCCCTTTTCTGTCGGAAAACCCTCCCCCTCACCCTCATACTAGTTTCCAGGTACATTTCAACTTAAGGAGAGCATCAAATGACATTTAAAATTGTATGAGCCAAACAACTGTTCCACAACCCTAACCCTAACCCTAACCCTAACCCTAACCCTAACCCTAACCCTAACCCTAACCCTAACCCTAACCCTAACCCTAACCCTAACCCTAACCCTAACCCTAACCCTAACCCTAACCCTAACCCTAACCCTAACCCTAACCCTAACCCTAACCCTAACCCCCTGGTACAATTCAACTTAAGGAGAGAACAAAAATGTGTTTAAAATTGTATTCAAAATCGTATAAGCCACACCCCTTTTGTTTCGGAAAACCCTCCCCCTCACCCTCATACTAGTTTCCAGGTACATTTCAACTTAAGGAGAGCATCAAATGACATTTAAAATTGTATGAGCCAAACAACTGTTCCACTACCCTAACCCTAACCCTAACCCTAACCCTAACCCTAACTTCCTGGTACATTTCAACTTAAGGAGAGATCAAAAATGTGTTCAAAATCGTATTCAAAATCGTATAAGCCACACCCCTTTTCTGTCGGAAAACCCTCCCCCTCACCCTCATACTAGATTCCAGGTACATTTCAACTTAAGGAGAGCATCAAATGACATTTAAAATTGTATGAGCCACACAACTGTTCTACAACCCAAACACAAACCCAAACCCTAACTTCCTGGTACATTTCAACTTAAGGAGAGAACAAAAATGTGTTTAAAATTGTATTCAAAATCGTATAAGCCACACCCCTTTTCTGTCGGAAAACCCTCCCCCTCACCCTCATACTAGTTTCCAGGTACATTTCAACTTAAGGAGAGCATCAAATGACATTTAAAATTGTATGAGCCACACAACTGTTCTACAACCCAAACACAAACCCAAACCCTAACTACCTGGTACATTTCAACTTAAGGAGAGAACAAAAATGTGTTTAAAATTGTATTCAAAATCATATAAGCCACACCCCTTTTTTGTCGGAAAACCCTCCCCCTCACCCTCATACTAGTTTCCAGGTACATTTCAACTTAAGGAGAGCATCAAATGACATTTAAAATTGTATGAGCCACACAACTGTTCTACAACCCAAACACAAACCCAAACCCTAACTTCCTGGTACATTTCAACTTAAGGAGAGAACAAAAATGTGTTTAAAATTGTATTCAAAATCGTATAAGCCACACCCCTTTTCTGTCGGAAAACCCTCCCCCTCACCCTCATACTAGTTTCCAGGTACATTTCAACTTAAGGAGAGCATCAAATGACATTTAAAATTGTATGAGCCACACAACTGTTCTACAACCCAAACACAAACCCAAACCCTAACTTCCTGGTACATTTCAACTTAAGGAGAGAACAAAAATGTGTTTAAAATTGTATTCAAAATCGTATAAGCCACACCCCTTTTCTGTCGGAAAACCCTCCCCCTCACCCTCATACTAGTTTCCAGGTACATTTCAACTTAAGGAGAGCATCAAATGACATTTAAAATTGTATGAGCCACACAACTGTTCTACAACCCAAACACAAACCCAAACCCTAACTACCTGGTACATTTCAACTTAAGGAGAGATCAAAAATGTGTTCAAAATCGTATTCAAAATCGTATAAGCCACACCCCTTTTCTGTCGGAAAACCCTCCCCCTCTTCCTCATACTAGTTTCCAGGTACATTTCAACTTAAGGAGAGCATCAAATGACATTTAAAATTGTATGAGCCACACAACCCTAACCCTAACCCTAACCCTAACCCTAACCCTAACCCTAACCCTAACCCTAACCCTAACCCTAACCCTAACCCTAACCCTAACCCTAACCCTAACCCTAACCCTAACCCTAACCCTGACTTCCTGGTACATTTCAACTTATGGAGAGAACAAAAATGTG
>NC_079193.1:61539642-61632142 GCF_029499605.1 Hyla sarda | reverse complement strand
CACAACTGTTCTACAACCCAAACACAAACCCAAACCCTAACTTCCTGGTACATTTCAACTTAAGGAGAGAACAAAAATGTGTTTAAAATTGTATTCAAAATCGTATAAGCCACACCCCTTTTCTGTCGGAAAACCCTCCCCCTCACCCTCATACTAGTTTCCAGGTACATTTCAACTTAAGGAAAGCATCAAATGACATTTAAAATTCTATGAGCCACACAACTGTTCTACAACCCAAACACAAACCCAAACCCTAACTACCTGGTACATTTCAACTTAAGGAGAGAACAAAAATGTGTTTAAAATTGTATTCAAAATCATATAAGCCACACCCCTTTTTTGTCGGGAAACCCTCCCCCTCACCCTCATACTAGTTTCCAGGTACATTTCAACTTAAGGAGAGCATCAAATGACATTTAAAATTGTATGAGCCAAACAACTGTTCCACAACCCTAACCCTAACCCTAACCCTAACCCTAACCCTAACCCTAACCCTAACCCTAACCCTAACCCTAACCCTAACCCTAACCCTAACCCTAACCCTAACCCTAACCCTAACCCTAACCCTAACCCTAACCCTAACCTCCTGGTACATTTCAACTTAAGGAGAGAACAAAAATGTTTTCAAAATCGTATAAGCCACACCCCTTTTCTGTCGGAAAACCCTCACCCTTACCCTCATACTAGATTCCAGGTACATTTCAACTTAAGGAGAGCATCAAATGACATTTAAAATTGTATGAGCCACACAACTGTTCTACAACCCAAACACAAACCCAAACCCTAACTTCCTGGTACATTTCAACTTAAGGAGAGAACAAAAATGTGTTTAAAATTGTATTCAAAATCATATAAGCCACACCCCTTTTTTGTCGGAAAGCCCTCCCCCTCTTCCTCATACTAGTTTCCAGGTACATTTCAACTTAAGGAGAGCATCAAATGACATTTAAAATTGTATGAGCCACACAACCCTAACCCTAACCCTAACCCTAACCCTAACTTCCTGGTACATTTCAACTTAAGGAGAGAACAAAAATGTGTTTTAAATTGTATTCAAAATCGTATAAGCCACACCCCTTTTGTTTCAGAAAACCCTCCCCCTCACCCTCATACTAGTTTCCAGGTACATTTCAACTTAAGGAGAGCATCAAATGACATTTAAAATTGTATGAGCCAAACAACTGTTCCACAACCCTAACCCTAACCCTAACCCTAACCCTAACCCTAACCCTAACCCTAACCCTAACCCTAACCCTAACCCTAACCCTAACCCTAACCCTAACCCTAACCCTAACCCTAACCCTAACCCTAACCCTAACCCTAACCCTAACCCTAACCCTAACCCTAACTTCCTGGTACATTTCAACTTAAGGAGAGAACAAAAATGTGTTTTAAATTGTATTCAAAATCGTATAAGCCACACCCCTTTAGTTTCAGAAAATCCTCCCCCTCACCCTCATACTAGTTTCCAGGTACATTTCAACTTAAGGAGAGCATCAAATGACATTTAAAATTGTATGAGCCAAACAACTGTTCCACAACCCTAACCCTAACCCTAACCCTAACCCTAACCCTAACCCTAACCCTAACCCTAACCCTAACCCTAACCCTAACCCTAACCCTAACCCTAACCCTAACCCTAACCCTAACCCTAACCCTAACCCTAACCCTAACCCTAACTTCCTGGTACATTTCAACTTAAGGAGAGAACAAAAATGTGTTTTAAATTGTATTCAAAATCGTATAAGCCACACCCCTTTAGTTTCAGAAAATCCTCCCCCTCACCCTCATACTAGTTTCCAGGTACATTTCAACTTAAGGAGAGCATCAAATGACATTTAAAATTGTATGAGCCAAACAACTGTTCCACAACCCTAACCCTAACCCTAACCCTAACCCTAACCCTAACCCTAACCCTAACCCTAACCCTAACCCTAACCCTAACCCTAACCCTAACCCTAACCCTAACCCTAACCCTAACCCTAACCCTAACCCTAACCCTAACTTCCTGGTACATTTCAACTTAAGGAGAGAACAAAAATGTGTTTTAAATTGTATTCAAAATCGTATAAGCCACACCCCTTTAGTTTCAGAAAATCCTCCCCCTCACCCTCATACTAGTTTCCAGGTACATTTCAACTTAAGGAGAGCATCAAATGACATTTAAAATTGTATGAGCCAAACAACTGTTCCACAACCCTAACCCTAACCCTAACCCTAACCCTAACCCTAACCCTAACCCTAACCCTAACCCTAACCCTAACCCTAACCCTAACCCTAACCCTAACCCTAACCCTAACCCTAACCCTAACCCTAACCCTAACTTCCTGGTACATTTCAACTTAAGGAGAGAACAAAAATGTGTTTTAAATTGTATTCAAAATCGTATAAGCCACACCCCTTTTGTTTCAGAAAACCCTCCCCCTCACCCTCATACTAGTTTCCAGGTACATTTCAACTTAAGGAGAGCATCAAATGACATTTAAAATTGTATGAGCCACACAACTGTTCTACAACCCAAACACAAACCCAAACCCTAACTACCTGGTACATTTCAACTTAAGGAGAGAACAAAAATGTGATCAAAATCGTATAAGCCACACCCCTTTTCTGTCGGAAAACCCTCCCCCTCACCCTCATACTAGATTCCAGGTACATTTCAACTTAAGGAGAGCATCAAATGACATTTAAAATTGTATGAGCCACACAACTGTTCTACAACCCAAACACAAACCCAAACCCTAACTTCCTGGTACATTTCAACTTAAGGAGAGAACAAAAATGTGTTTAAAATTGTATTCAAAATCGTATAAGCCACACCCCTTTTCTGTCGGAAAACCCTCCCCCTCACCCTCATACTAGTTTCCAGGTACATTTCAACTTAAGGAGAGCATCAAATGACATTTAAAATTGTATGAGCCACACAACTGTTCTACAACCCAAACACAAACCCAAACCCTAACTACCTGGTACATTTCAACTTAAGGAGAGAACAAAAATGTGTTTAAAATTGTATTCAAAATCATATAAGCCACACCCCTTTTTTGTCGGAAAACCCTCCCCCTCACCCTCATACTAGTTTCCAGGTACATTTCAACTTAAGGAGAGCATCAAATGACATTTAAAATTGTATGAGCCACACAACTGTTCCCTAACCCTAACCCTAACCCTAACCCTAACCCTAACCCTAACCCTAACCCTAACCCTAACCCTAACCCTAACCCTAACCCTAACCCTAACCCTAACCCTAACCCTAACCCTAACCCTAACCCTAACCCTAACCCTAACCCTAACCTCCTGGTACATTTCAACTTAAGGAGAGAACAAAAATGTGTTCAAAATCGTATAAGCCACACCCCTTTTCTGTCGGAAAACCCTCACCCTTACCCTCATACTAGATTCCAGGTACATTTCAACTTAAGGAGAGCATCAAATGACATTTAAAATTGTATGAGCCACACAACTGTTCTACAACCCAAACACAAACCCAAACCCTAACTACCTGGTACATTTCAACTTAAGGAGAGAACAAAAATGTGTTTAAAATTGTATTCAAAATCATATAAGCCACACCCCTTTTTTGTCGGAAAACCCTCCCCCTCACCCTCATACTAGTTTCCAGGTACATTTCAACTTAAGGAGAGCATCAAATGACATTTAAAATTGTATGAGCCACACAACTGTTCCCTAACCCTAACCCTAACCCTAACCCTAACCCTAACCCTAACCCTAACCCTAACCCTAACCCTAACCCTAACCCTAACCCTAACCCTAACCCTAACCCTAACCCTAACCCTAACCCTAACCCTAACCCTAACCTCCTGGTACATTTCAACTTAAGGAGAGAACAAAAATGTGTTTAAAATTGTATTCAAAATCATATAAGCCACACCCCTTTTTTGTCGGAAAGCCCTCCCCCTCTTCCTCATACTAGTTTCCAGGTACATTTCAACTTAAGGAGAGCATCAAATGACATTTAAAATTGTATGAGCCACACAACCCTAACCCTAACCCTAACCCTAACCCTAACTTCCTGGTACATTTCAACTTAAGGAGAGAACAAAAATGTGTTTTAAATTGTATTCAAAATCGTATAAGCCACACCCCTTTTGTTTCAGAAAACCCTCCCCCTCACCCTCATACTAGTTTCCAGGTACATTTCAACTTAAGGAGAGCATCAAATGACATTTAAAATTGTATGAGCCAAACAACTGTTCCACAACCCTAACCCTAACCCTAACCCTAACCCTAACCCTAACCCTAACCCTAACCCTAACCCTAACCCTAACCCTAACCCTAACCCTAACCCTAACCCTAACCCTAACCCTAACCCTAACCCTAACCCTAACCCTAACCCTAACTTCCTGGTACATTTCAACTTAAGGAGAGAACAAAAATGTGTTTTAAATTGTATTCAAAATCGTATAAGCCACACCCCTTTAGTTTCAGAAAATCCTCCCCCTCACCCTCATACTAGTTTCCAGGTACATTTCAACTTAAGGAGAGCATCAAATGACATTTAAAATTGTATGAGCCACACAACTGTTCTACAACCCAAACACAAACCCAAACCCTAACTACCTGGTACATTTCAACTTAAGGAGAGAACAAAAATGTGATCAAAATCGTATAAGCCACACCCCTTTTCTGTCGGAAAACCCTCCCCCTCACCCTCATACTAGATTCCAGGTACATTTCAACTTAAGGAGAGCATCAAATGACATTTAAAATTGTATGAGCCACACAACTGTTCTACAACCCAAACACAAACCCAAACCCTAACTTCCTGGTACATTTCAACTTAAGGAGAGAACAAAAATGTGTTTAAAATTGTATTCAAAATCGTATAAGCCACACCCCTTTTCTGTCGGAAAACCCTCCCCCTCACCCTCATACTAGTTTCCAGGTACATTTCAACTTAAGGAGAGCATCAAATGACATTTAAAATTGTATGAGCCACACAACTGTTCTACAACCCAAACACAAACCCAAACCCTAACTACCTGGTACATTTCAACTTAAGGAGAGAACAAAAATGTGTTTAAAATTGTATTCAAAATCATATAAGCCACACCCCTTTTTTGTCGGAAAACCCTCCCCCTCACCCTCATACTAGTTTCCAGGTACATTTCAACTTAAGGAGAGCATCAAATGACATTTAAAATTGTATGAGCCACACAACTGTTCCCTAACCCTAACCCTAACCCTAACCCTAACCCTAACCCTAACCCTAACCCTAACCCTAACCCTAACCCTAACCCTAACCCTAACCCTAACCCTAACCCTAACCCTAACCCTAACCCTAACCCTAACCCTAACCTCCTGGTACATTTCAACTTAAGGAGAGAACAAAAATGTGTTCAAAATCGTATAAGCCACACCCCTTTTCTGTCGGAAAACCCTCACCCTTACCCTCATACTAGATTCCAGGTACATTTCAACTTAAGGAGAGCATCAAATGACATTTAAAATTGTATGAGCCACACAACTGTTCTACAACCCAAACACAAACCCAAACCCTAACTACCTGGTACATTTCAACTTAAGGAGAGAACAAAAATGTGTTTAAAATTGTATTCAAAATCATATAAGCCACACCCCTTTTTTGTCGGAAAACCCTCCCCCTCACCCTCATACTAGTTTCCAGGTACATTTCAACTTAAGGAGAGCATCAAATGACATTTAAAATTGTATGAGCCACACAACTGTTCCCTAACCCTAACCCTAACCCTAACCCTAACCCTAACCCTAACCCTAACCCTAACCCTAACCCTAACCCTAACCCTAACCCTAACCCTAACCCTAACCCTAACCCTAACCCTAACCCTAACCTCCTGGTACATTTCAACTTAAGGAGAGAACAAAAATGTGTTTAAAATTGTATTCAAAATCATATAAGCCACACCCCTTTTTTGTCGGAAAGCCCTCCCCCTCTTCCTCATACTAGTTTCCAGGTACATTTCAACTTAAGGAGAGCATCAAATGACATTTAAAATTGTATGAGCCACACAACCCTAACCCTAACCCTAACCCTAACCCTAACTTCCTGGTACATTTCAACTTAAGGAGAGAACAAAAATGTGTTTTAAATTGTATTCAAAATCGTATAAGCCACACCCCTTTTGTTTCAGAAAACCCTCCCCCTCACCCTCATACTAGTTTCCAGGTACATTTCAACTTAAGGAGAGCATCAAATGACATTTAAAATTGTATGAGCCAAACAACTGTTCCACAACCCTAACCCTAACCCTAACCCTAACCCTAACCCTAACCCTAACCCTAACCCTAACCCTAACCCTAACCCTAACCCTAACCCTAACCCTAACCCTAACCCTAACCCTAACCCTAACCCTAACCCTAACCCTAACCCTAACCCTAACCCTAACTTCCTGGTACATTTCAACTTAAGGAGAGAACAAAAATGTGTTTTAAATTGTATTCAAAATCGTATAAGCCACACCCCTTTAGTTTCAGAAAATCCTCCCCCTCACCCTCATACTAGTTTCCAGGTACATTTCAACTTAAGGAGAGCATCAAATGACATTTAAAATTGTATGAGCCACACAACTGTACCCTAACCCTAACCCTAACCCTAACCCTAACCCTAACCCTAACCCTAACCCTAACCCTAACCCTAACCCTAACCCTAACCCTAACCCTAACCCTAACCCTAACCCTAACCCTAACCTCCTGGTACATTTCAACTTAAGGAGAGAACAAAAATGTGTTCAAAATCGTATAAGCCACACCCCTTTTCTGTCGGAAAACCCTCACCCTTACCCTCATACTAGATTCCAGGTACATTTCAACTTAAGGAGAGCATCAAATGACATTTAAAATTGTATGAGCCACACAACTGTTCTACAACCCAAACACAAACCCAAACCCTAACTACCTGGTACATTTCAACTTAAGGAGAGAACAAAAATGTGTTTAAAATTGTATTCAAAATCATATAAGCCACACCCCTTTTTTGTCGGAAAACCCTCCCCCTCACCCTCATACTAGTTTCCAGGTACATTTCAACTTAAGGAGAGCATCAAATGACATTTAAAATTGTATGAGCCACACAACTGTTCCCTAACCCTAACCCTAACCCTAACCCTAACCCTAACCCTAACCCTAACCCTAACCCTAACCCTAACCCTAACCCTAACCCTAACCCTAACCCTAACCCTAACCCTAACCCTAACCCTAACCCTAACCCTAACCCTAACCCTAACCCTAACCCTAACCCTAACCTCCTGGTACATTTCAACTTAAGGAGAGAACAAAAATGTGTTTAAAATTGTATTCAAAATCATATAAGCCACACCCCTTTTTTGTCGGAAAGCCCTCCCCCTCTTCCTCATACTAGTTTCCAGGTACATTTCAACTTAAGGAGAGCATCAAATGACATTTAAAATTGTATGAGCCACACAACCCTAACCCTAACCCTAACCCTAACCCTAACTTCCTGGTACATTTCAACTTAAGGAGAGAACAAAAATGTGTTTTAAATTGTATTCAAAATCGTATAAGCCACACCCCTTTTGTTTCAGAAAACCCTCCCCCTCACCCTCATACTAGTTTCCAGGTACATTTCAACTTAAGGAGAGCATCAAATGACATTTAAAATTGTATGAGCCACACAACTGTTCTACAACCCAAACACAAACCCAAACCCTAACTTCCTGGTACATTTCAACTTAAGGAGAGAACAAAAATGTGTTTAAAATTGTATTCAAAATCGTATAAGCCACACCCCTTTTCTGTCGGAAAACCCTCCCCCTCACCCTCATACTAGTTTCCAGGTACATTTCAACTTAAGGAGAGCATCAAATGACATTTAAAATTGTATGAGCCACACAACTGTTCTACAACCCAAACACAAACCCAAACCCTAACTACCTGGTACATTTCAACTTAAGGAGAGAACAAAAATGTGTTTAAAATTGTATTCAAAATCATATAAGCCACACCCCTTTTTTGTCGGAAAACCCTCCTCCTCACCCTCATACTAGTTTCCAGGTACATTTCAACTTAAGGAGAGCATCAAATGACATTTAAAATTGTATGAGCCACACAACTGTTCCCTAACCCTAACCCTAACCCTAACCCTAACCCTAACCCTAACCCTAACCCTAACCCTAACCCTAACCCTAACCCTAACCCTAACCCTAACCCTAACCCTAACCCTAACCCTAACCCTAACCCTAACCCTAACCCTAACCCTAACCTCCTGGTACATTTCAACTTAAGGAGAGAACAAAAATGTGTTCAAAATCGTATAAGCCACACCCCTTTTCTGTCGGAAAACCCTCACCCTTACCCTCATACTAGATTCCAGGTACATTTCAACTTAAGGAGAGCATCAAATGACATTTAAAATTGTATGAGCCACACAACTGTTCTACAACCCAAACACAAACCCAAACCCTAACTACCTGGTACATTTCAACTTAAGGAGAGAACAAAAATGTGTTTAAAATTGTATTCAAAATCATATAAGCCACACCCCTTTTTTGTCGGAAAACCCTCCCCCTCACCCTCATACTAGTTTCCAGGTACATTTCAACTTAAGGAGAGCATCAAATGACATTTAAAATTGTATGAGCCACACAACTGTTCCCTAACCCTAACCCTAACCCTAACCCTAACCCTAACCCTAACCCTAACCCTAACCCTAACCCTAACCCTAACCCTAACCCTAACCCTAACCCTAACCCTAACCCTAACCCTAACCCTAACCCTAACCTCCTGGTACATTTCAACTTAAGGAGAGAACAAAAATGTGTTTAAAATTGTATTCAAAATCATATAAGCCACACCCCTTTTTTGTCGGAAAGCCCTCCCCCTCTTCCTCATACTAGTTTCCAGGTACATTTCAACTTAAGGAGAGCATCAAATGACATTTAAAATTGTATGAGCCACACAACCCTAACCCTAACCCTAACCCTAACCCTAACTTCCTGGTACATTTCAACTTAAGGAGAGAACAAAAATGTGTTTTAAATTGTATTCAAAATCGTATAAGCCACACCCCTTTTGTTTCAGAAAACCCTCCCCCTCACCCTCATACTAGTTTCCAGGTACATTTCAACTTAAGGAGAGCATCAAATGACATTTAAAATTGTATGAGCCAAACAACTGTTCCACAACCCTAACCCTAACCCTAACCCTAACCCTAACCCTAACCCTAACCCTAACCCTAACCCTAACCCTAACCCTAACCCTAACCCTAACCCTAACCCTAACCCTAACCCTAACCCTAACCCTAACCCTAACCCTGACTTCCTGGTACATTTCAACTTATGGAGAGAACAAAAATGTGTTTAAAATTGTATTCAAAATCGTATAAGCCACACCCCTTTTGTTTCGGAAAACCCTCCCCCTCACCCTCATACTAGTTTCCAGGTACATTTCAACTTAAGGAGAGCATCAAATGACATTTAAAATTGTATGAGCCACACAACTGTTCCCTAACCCTAACCCTAACCCTAACCCTAACCCTAACCCTAACCCTAACCCTAACCCTAACCCTAACCCTAACCCTAACCCTAACCCTAACCCTAACCCTAACCCTAACCCTAACCCTAACCCTAACCCTAACTTCCTGGTACATTTCAACTTAAGGAGAGAACAAAAATGTGTTTAAAATTGTATTCAAAATCGTATAAGCCACACCCCTTTTGTTTCGGAAAACCCTCACCCTCATACTAGTTTCCAGGTACATTTCAACTTAAGGAGAGCATCAAATGACATTTAAAATTGTATGAGCCACACAACTGTTCCACAACCCTAACCCTAACCCTAACCCTAACCCTAACCCTAACCCTAACCCTAACCCTAACCCTAACCCTAACCCTAACCCTAACCCTAACCCTAACCCTAACCCTAACCCTAACCCTAACCCTAACCCTAACCCTAACCCTAACTTCCTGGTACATTTCAACTTAAGGAGAGAACAAAAATGTGTTCAAAATCGTATTCAAAATCGTATAAGCCACACCCCTTTTCTGTCGGAAAACCCTCCCCCTCACCCTCATACTAGATTCCAGGTACATTTCAACTTAAGGAGAGCATCAAATGACATTTAAAATTGTATGAGCCACACAACTGTTCTACAACCCAAACCCAAACCCAAACCCTAACTTCCTGGTACATTTCAACTTAAGGAGAGAACAAAAATGTGTTTAAAATTGTATTCAAAATCGTATAAGCCACACCCCTTTTGTTTCGGAAAACCCTCCCCCTCACCCTCATACTAGTTTCCAGGTACATTTCAACTTAAGGAGAGCATCAAATGACATTTAAAATTGTATGAGCCAAACAACTGTTCCACAACCCTAACCCTAACAACAACAATAACCATAACCCTAACCCTAACCCTAACTTCCTGGTACATTTCAACTTAAGGAGAGAACAAAAATGTGTTTAAAATTGTATTTAAAATCGTATAAGCCACACCCCTTTTGTTTCGGAAAACCCTCCCCCTCACCCTCATACTAGTTTCCAGGTACATTTCAACTTAAGGAGAGCATCAAATGACATTTAAAATTGTATGAGCCAAACAACTGTTCCACAACCCTAACCCTAACCCTAACCCTAACCCTAACCCTAACCCTAACCCTAACCCTAACCCTAACCCTAACCCTAACCCCCTGGTACAATTCAACTTAAGGAGAGAACAAAAATGTGTTTAAAATTGTATTCAAAATCGTATAAGCCACACCCCTTTTGTTTCGGAAAACCCTCCCCCTCACCCTCATACTAGTTTCCAGGTACATTTCAACTTAAGGAGAGCATCAAATGACATTTAAAATTGTATGAGCCAAACAACTGTTCCACTACCCTAACCCTAACCCTAACCCTAACCCTAACCCTAACTTCCTGGTACATTTCAACTTAAGGAGAGATCAAAAATGTGTTCAAAATCGTATTCAAAATCGTATAAGCCACACCCCTTTTCTGTCGGAAAACCCTCCCCCTCACCCTCATACTAGATTCCAGGTACATTTCAACTTAAGGAGAGCATCAAATGACATTTAAAATTGTATGAGCCACACAACTGTTCTACAACCCAAACACAAACCCAAACCCTAACTTCCTGGTACATTTCAACTTAAGGAGAGAACAAAAATGTGTTTAAAATTGTATTCAAAATCGTATAAGCCACACCCCTTTTCTGTCGGAAAACCCTCCCCCTCACCCTCATACTAGTTTCCAGGTACATTTCAACTTAAGGAGAGCATCAAATGACATTTAAAATTGTATGAGCCACACAACTGTTCTACAACCCAAACACAAACCCAAACCCTAACTACCTGGTACATTTCAACTTAAGGAGAGAACAAAAATGTGTTTAAAATTGTATTCAAAATCATATAAGCCACACCCCTTTTTTGTCGGAAAACCCTCCCCCTCACCCTCATACTAGTTTCCAGGTACATTTCAACTTAAGGAGAGCATCAAATGACATTTAAAATTGTATGAGCCACACAACTGTTCTACAACCCAAACACAAACCCAAACCCTAACTTCCTGGTACATTTCAACTTAAGGAGAGAACAAAAATGTGTTTAAAATTGTATTCAAAATCGTATAAGCCACACCCCTTTTCTGTCGGAAAACCCTCCCCCTCACCCTCATACTAGTTTCCAGGTACATTTCAACTTAAGGAGAGCATCAAATGACATTTAAAATTGTATGAGCCACACAACTGTTCTACAACCCAAACACAAACCCAAACCCTAACTACCTGGTACATTTCAACTTAAGGAGAGAACAAAAATGTGTTTAAAATTGTATTCAAAATCATATAAGCCACACCCCTTTTTTGTCGGAAAACCCTCCCCCTCTTCCTCATACTAGTTTCCAGGTACATTTCAACTTAAGGAGAGCATCAAATGACATTTAAAATTGTATGAGCCACACAACCCTAACCCTAACCCTAACCCTAACCCTAACCCTAACCCTAACCCTAACCCTAACCCTAACCCTAACCCTAACCCTAACCCTAACCCTAACCCTAACCCTAACCCTAACCCTAACCCTAACCCTAACCCTGACTTCCTGGTACATTTCAACTTATGGAGAGAACAAAAATGTGTTTAAAATTGTATTCAAAATCGTATAAGCCACACCCCTTTTGTTTCGGAAAACCCTCCCCCTCACCCTCATACTAGTTTCCAGGTACATTTCAACTTAAGGAGAGCATCAAATGACATTTAAAATTGTATGAGCCACACAACTGTTCCCTAACCCTAACCCTAACCCTAACCCTAACCCTAACCCTAACCCTAACCCTAACCCTAACCCTAACCCTAACCCTAACCCTAACCCTAACCCTAACCCTAACCCTAACCCTAACCCTAACCCTAACCCTAACCCTAACCCTAACCCTAACCCTAACCCTAACCCTAACTTCCTGGTACATTTCAACTTAAGGAGAGAACAAAAATGTGTTTAAAATTGTATTCAAAATCGTATAAGCCACACCCCTTTTGTTTCGGAAAACCCTCACCCTCATACTAGTTTCCAGGTACATTTCAACTTAAGGAGAGCATCAAATGACATTTAAAATTGTATGAGCCACACAACTGTTCCACAACCCTAACCCTAACCCTAACCCTAACCCTAACCCTAACCCTAACCCTAACCCTAACCCTAACCCTAACTTCCTGGTACATTTCAACTTAAGGAGAGAACAAAAATGTGTTCAAAATCGTATTCAAAATCGTATAAGCCACACCCCTTTTCTGTCGGAAAACCCTCCCCCTCACCCTCATACTAGATTCCAGGTACATTTCAACTTAAGGAGAGCATCAAATGACATTTAAAATTGTATGAGCCACACAACTGTTCTACAACCCAAACCCAAACCCAAACCCTAACTTCCTGGTACATTTCAACTTAAGGAGAGAACAAAAATGTGTTTAAAATTGTATTCAAAATCGTATAAGCCACACCCCTTTTGTTTCGGAAAACCCTCCCCCTCACCCTCATACTAGTTTCCAGGTACATTTCAACTTAAGGAGAGCATCAAATGACATTTAAAATTGTATGAGCCAAACAACTGTTCCACAACCCTAACCCTAACAACAACAATAACCATAACCCTAACCCTAACCCTAACTTCCTGGTACATTTCAACTTAAGGAGAGAACAAAAATGTGTTTAAAATTGTATTTAAAATCGTATAAGCCACACCCCTTTTGTTTCGGAAAACCCTCCCCCTCACCCTCATACTAGTTTCCAGGTACATTTCAACTTAAGGAGAGCATCAAATGACATTTAAAATTGTATGAGCCAAACAACTGTTCCACAACCCTAACCCTAACCCTAACCCTAACCCTAACCCTAACCCTAACCCTAACCCTAACCCTAACCCTAACCCTAACCCTAACCCTAACCCTAACCCTAACCCTAACCCTAACCCTAACCCTAACCCCCTGGTACAATTCAACTTAAGGAGAGAACAAAAATGTGTTTAAAATTGTATTCAAAATCGTATAAGCCACACCCCTTTTGTTTCGGAAAACCCTCCCCCTCACCCTCATACTAGTTTCCAGGTACATTTCAACTTAAGGAGAGCATCAAATGACATTTAAAATTGTATGAGCCAAACAACTGTTCCACTACCCTAACCCTAACCCTAACCCTAACCCTAACCCTAACTTCCTGGTACATTTCAACTTAAGGAGAGATCAAAAATGTGTTCAAAATCGTATTCAAAATCGTATAAGCCACACCCCTTTTCTGTCGGAAAACCCTCCCCCTCACCCTCATACTAGATTCCAGGTACATTTCAACTTAAGGAGAGCATCAAATGACATTTAAAATTGTATGAGCCACACAACTGTTCTACAACCCAAACACAAACCCAAACCCTAACTTCCTGGTACATTTCAACTTAAGGAGAGAACAAAAATGTGTTTAAAATTGTATTCAAAATCGTATAAGCCACACCCCTTTTCTGTCGGAAAACCCTCCCCCTCACCCTCATACTAGTTTCCAGGTACATTTCAACTTAAGGAGAGCATCAAATGACATTTAAAATTGTATGAGCCACACAACTGTTCTACAACCCAAACACAAACCCAAACCCTAACTACCTGGTACATTTCAACTTAAGGAGAGAACAAAAATGTGTTTAAAATTGTATTCAAAATCATATAAGCCACACCCCTTTTTTGTCGGAAAACCCTCCCCCTCACCCTCATACTAGTTTCCAGGTACATTTCAACTTAAGGAGAGCATCAAATGACATTTAAAATTGTATGAGCCACACAACTGTTCTACAACCCAAACACAAACCCAAACCCTAACTTCCTGGTACATTTCAACTTAAGGAGAGAACAAAAATGTGTTTAAAATTGTATTCAAAATCGTATAAGCCACACCCCTTTTCTGTCGGAAAACCCTCCCCCTCACCCTCATACTAGTTTCCAGGTACATTTCAACTTAAGGAGAGCATCAAATGACATTTAAAATTGTATGAGCCACACAACTGTTCTACAACCCAAACACAAACCCAAACCCTAACTTCCTGGTACATTTCAACTTAAGGAGAGAACAAAAATGTGTTTAAAATTGTATTCAAAATCGTATAAGCCACACCCCTTTTCTGTCGGAAAACCCTCCCCCTCACCCTCATACTAGTTTCCAGGTACATTTCAACTTAAGGAGAGCATCAAATGACATTTAAAATTGTATGAGCCACACAACTGTTCTACAACCCAAACACAAACCCAAACCCTAACTACCTGGTACATTTCAACTTAAGGAGAGATCAAAAATGTGTTCAAAATCGTATTCAAAATCGTATAAGCCACACCCCTTTTCTGTCGGAAAACCCTCCCCCTCTTCCTCATACTAGTTTCCAGGTACATTTCAACTTAAGGAGAGCATCAAATGACATTTAAAATTGTATGAGCCACACAACCCTAACCCTAACCCTAACCCTAACCCTAACCCTAACCCTAACCCTAACCCTAACCCTAACCCTAACCCTAACCCTAACCCTAACCCTAACCCTAACCCTAACCCTAACCCTAACCCTAACCCTAACCCTAACCCTAACCCTAACCCTGACTTCCTGGTACATTTCAACTTATGGAGAGAACAAAAATGTGTTTAAAATTGTATTCAAAATCGTATAAGCCACACCCCTTTTGTTTCGGAAAACCCTCCCCCTCACCCTCATACTAGTTTCCAGGTACATTTCAACTTAAGGAGAGCATCAAATGACATTTAAAATTGTATGAGCCACACAACTGTTCCCTAACCCTAACCCTAACCCTAACCCTAACCCTAACCCTAACCCTAACCCTAACCCTAACCCTAACCCTAACCCTAACCCTAACCCTAACCCTAACCCTAACCCTAACCCTAACCCTAACCCTAACCCTAACCCTAACTTCCTGGTACATTTCAACTTAAGGAGAGAACAAAAATGTGTTTAAAATTGTATTCAAAATCGTATAAGCCACACCCCTTTTGTTTAGGAAAACCCTCACCCTCATACTAGTTTCCAGGTACATTTCAACTTAAGGAGAGCATCAAATGACATTTAAAATTGTATGAGCCACACAACTGTTCCACAACCCTAACCCTAACCCTAACCCTAACCCTAACCCTAACCCTAACCCTAACCCTAACCCTAACCCTAACCCTAACCCTAACCCTAACCCTAACCCTAACCCTAACCCTAACCCTAACCCTAACCCTAACTTCCTGGTACATTTCAACTTAAGGAGAGAACAAAAATGTGTTCAAAATCGTATTCAAAATCGTATAAGCCACACCCCTTTTCTGTCGGAAAACCCTCCCCCTCACCCTCATACTAGATTCCAGGTACATTTCAACTTAAGGAGAGCATCAAATGACATTTAAAATTGTATGAGCCACACAACTGTTCTACAACCCAAACCCAAACCCAAACCCTAACTTCCTGGTACATTTCAACTTAAGGAGAGAACAAAAATGTGTTTAAAATTGTATTCAAAATCGTATAAGCCACACCCCTTTTGTTTCGGAAAACCCTCCCCCTCACCCTCATACTAGTTTCCAGGTACATTTCAACTTAAGGAGAGCATCAAATGACATTTAAAATTGTATGAGCCACACAACTGTTCTACAACCCAAACACAAACCCAAACCCTAACTTCCTGGTACATTTCAACTTAAGGAGAGAACAAAAATGTGTTTAAAATTGTATTCAAAATCGTATAAGCCACACCCCTTTTCTGTCGGAAAACCCTCCCCCTCACCCTCATACTAGTTTCCAGGTACATTTCAACTTAAGGAGAGCATCAAATGACATTTAAAATTGTATGAGCCACACAACTGTTCTACAACCCAAACACAAACCCAAACCCTAACTTCCTGGTACATTTCAACTTAAGGAGAGAACAAAAATGTGTTTAAAATTGTATTCAAAATCGTATAAGCCACACCCCTTTTCTGTCGGAAAACCCTCCCCCTCACCCTCATACTAGTTTCCAGGTACATTTCAACTTAAGGAGAGCATCAAATGACATTTAAAATTGTATGAGCCACACAACTGTTCTACAACCCAAACACAAACCCAAACCCTAACTACCTGGTACATTTCAACTTAAGGAGAGATCAAAAATGTGTTCAAAATCGTATTCAAAATCGTATAAGCCACACCCCTTTTCTGTCGGAAAACCCTCCCCCTCTTCCTCATACTAGTTTCCAGGTACATTTCAACTTAAGGAGAGCATCAAATGACATTTAAAATTGTATGAGCCACACAACCCTAACCCTAACCCTAACCCTAACCCTAACCCTAACCCTAACCCTAACCCTAACCCTAACCCTAACCCTAACCCTAACCCTAACCCTAACCCTAACCCTAACCCTAACCCTAACCCTAACCCTAACCCTAACCCTGACTTCCTGGTACATTTCAACTTATGGAGAGAACAAAAATGTGTTTAAAATTGTATTCAAAATCGTATAAGCCACACCCCTTTTGTTTCGGAAAACCCTCCCCCTCACCCTCATACTAGTTTCCAGGTACATTTCAACTTAAGGAGAGCATCAAATGACATTTAAAATTGTATGAGCCACACAACTGTTCCACAACCCTAACCCTAACCCTAACCCTAACCCTAACCCTAACCCTAACCCTAACCCTAACCCTAACCCTAACCCTAACCCTAACCCTAACCCTAACCCTAACCCTAACCCTAACCCTAACCCTAACCCTAACCCTAACCCTAACTTCCTGGTACATTTCAACTTAAGGAGAGAACAAAAATGTGTTCAAAATCGTATTCAAAATCGTATAAGCCACACCCCTTTTCTGTCGGAAAACCCTCCCCCTCACCCTCATACTAGATTCCAGGTACATTTCAACTTAAGGAGAGCATCAAATGACATTTAAAATTGTATGAGCCACACAACTGTTCTACAACCCAAACCCAAACCCAAACCCTAACTTCCTGGTACATTTCAACTTAAGGAGAGAACAAAAATGTGTTTAAAATTGTATTCAAAATCGTATAAGCCACACCCCTTTTGTTTCGGAAAACCCTCCCCCTCACCCTCATACTAGTTTCCAGGTACATTTCAACTTAAGGAGAGCATCAAATGACATTTAAAATTGTATGAGCCAAACAACTGTTCCACAACCCTAACCCTAACAACAACAATAACCATAACCCTAACCCTAACCCTAACTTCCTGGTACATTTCAACTTAAGGAGAGAACAAAAATGTGTTTAAAATTGTATTTAAAATCGTATAAGCCACACCCCTTTTGTTTCGGAAAACCCTCCCCCTCACCCTCATACTAGTTTCCAGGTACATTTCAACTTAAGGAGAGCATCAAATGACATTTAAAATTGTATGAGCCAAACAACTGTTCCACAACCCTAACCCTAACCCTAACCCTAACCCTAACCCTAACCCTAACCCTAACCCTAACCCTAACCCTAACCCTAACCCTAACCCTAACCCTAACCCTAACCCTAACCCTAACCCTAACCCTAACCCTAACCCTAACCCTAACCCTAACCCTAACCCTAACCCCCTGGTACAATTCAACTTAAGGAGAGAACAAAAATGTGTTTAAAATTGTATTCAAAATCGTATAAGCCACACCCCTTTTGTTTCGGAAAACCCTCCCCCTCACCCTCATACTAGTTTCCAGGTACATTTCAACTTAAGGAGAGCATCAAATGACATTTAAAATTGTATGAGCCAAACAACTGTTCCACTACCCTAACCCTAACCCTAACCCTAACCCTAACTTCCTGGTACATTTCAACTTAAGGAGAGATCAAAAATGTGTTCAAAATCGTATTCAAAATCGTATAAGCCACACCCCTTTTCTGTCGGAAAACCCTCCCCCTCACCCTCATACTAGATTCCAGGTACATTTCAACTTAAGGAGAGCATCAAATGACATTTAAAATTGTATGAGCCACACAACTGTTCTACAACCCAAACACAAACCCAAACCCTAACTTCCTGGTACATTTCAACTTAAGGA
The DNA here is from genome assembly GCF_029499605.1 of Hyla sarda. Taxonomy (NCBI): domain Eukaryota; kingdom Metazoa; phylum Chordata; class Amphibia; order Anura; family Hylidae; genus Hyla; species Hyla sarda. The sequence continues at coordinate 61,613,637 of NC_079193.1, read as the reverse complement.
GAGAACAAAAATGTGTTTAAAATTGTATTCAAAATCGTATAAGCCACACCCCTTTTCTGTCGGAAAACCCTCCCCCTCACCCTCATACTAGTTTCCAGGTACATTTCAACTTAAGGAGAGCATCAAATGACATTTAAAATTGTATGAGCCACACAACTGTTCTACAACCCAAACACAAACCCAAACCCTAACTACCTGGTACATTTCAACTTAAGGAGAGAACAAAAATGTGTTTAAAATTGTATTCAAAATCATATAAGCCACACCCCTTTTTTGTCGGAAAACCCTCCCCCTCACCCTCATACTAGTTTCCAGGTACATTTCAACTTAAGGAGAGCATCAAATGACATTTAAAATTGTATGAGCCACACAACTGTTCTACAACCCAAACACAAACCCAAACCCTAACTTCCTGGTACATTTCAACTTAAGGAGAGAACAAAAATGTGTTTAAAATTGTATTCAAAATCGTATAAGCCACACCCCTTTTCTGTCGGAAAACCCTCCCCCTCACCCTCATACTAGTTTCCAGGTACATTTCAACTTAAGGAGAGCATCAAATGACATTTAAAATTGTATGAGCCACACAACTGTTCTACAACCCAAACACAAACCCAAACCCTAACTACCTGGTACATTTCAACTTAAGGAGAGAACAAAAATGTGTTTAAAATTGTATTCAAAATCATATAAGCCACACCCCTTTTTTGTCGGAAAACCCTCCCCCTCACCCTCATACTAGTTTCCAGGTACATTTCAACTTAAGGAGAGCATCAAATGACATTTAAAATTGTATGAGCCACACAACTGTTCCCTAACCCTAACCCTAACCCTAACCCTAACCCTAACCCTAACCCTAACCCTAACCCTAACCCTAACCCTAACCCTAACCCTAACCCTAACCCTAACCCTAACCCTAACCCTAACCCTAACCCTAACCCTAACCCTAACTTCCTGGTACATTTCAACTTAAGGAGAGAACAAAAATGTGTTTTAAATTGTATTCAAAATCGTATAAGCCACACCCCTTTAGTTTCAGAAAATCCTCCCCCTCACCCTCATACTAGTTTCCAGGTACATTTCAACTTAAGGAGAGCATCAAATGACATTTAAAATTGTATGAGCCAAACAACTGTTCCACAACCCTAACCCTAACCCTAACCCTAACCCTAACCCTAACCCTAACCCTAACCCTAACCCTAACCCTAACCCTAACCCTAACCCTAACCCTAACCCTAACCCTAACCCTAACCCTAACCCTAACCCTAACCCTAACTTCCTGGTACATTTCAACTTAAGGAGAGAACAAAAATGTGTTTTAAATTGTATTCAAAATCGTATAAGCCACACCCCTTTAGTTTCAGAAAATCCTCCCCCTCACCCTCATACTAGTTTCCAGGTACATTTCAACTTAAGGAGAGCATCAAATGACATTTAAAATTGTATGAGCCAAACAACTGTTCCACAACCCTAACCCTAACCCTAACCCTAACCCTAACCCTAACCCTAACCCTAACCCTAACCCTAACCCTAACCCTAACCCTAACCCTAACCCTAACCCTAACCCTAACCCTAACCCTAACCCTAACCCTAACCCTAACTTCCTGGTACATTTCAACTTAAGGAGAGAACAAAAATGTGTTTTAAATTGTATTCAAAATCGTATAAGCCACACCCCTTTAGTTTCAGAAAATCCTCCCCCTCACCCTCATACTAGTTTCCAGGTACATTTCAACTTAAGGAGAGCATCAAATGACATTTAAAATTGTATGAGCCAAACAACTGTTCCACAACCCTAACCCTAACCCTAACCCTAACCCTAACCCTAACCCTAACCCTAACCCTAACCCTAACCCTAACCCTAACCCTAACCCTAACCCTAACCCTAACCCTAACCCTAACCCTAACCCTAACCCTAACCCTAACCCTAACCCTAACTTCCTGGTACATTTCAACTTAAGGAGAGAACAAAAATGTGTTTTAAATTGTATTCAAAATCGTATAAGCCACACCCCTTTTGTTTCAGAAAACCCTCCCCCTCACCCTCATACTAGTTTCCAGGTACATTTCAACTTAAGGAGAGCATCAAATGACATTTAAAATTGTATGAGCCACACAACTGTTCTACAACCCAAACACAAACCCAAACCCTAACTACCTGGTACATTTCAACTTAAGGAGAGAACAAAAATGTGATCAAAATCGTATAAGCCACACCCCTTTTCTGTCGGAAAACCCTCCCCCTCACCCTCATACTAGATTCCAGGTACATTTCAACTTAAGGAGAGCATCAAATGACATTTAAAATTGTATGAGCCACACAACTGTTCTACAACCCAAACACAAACCCAAACCCTAACTTCCTGGTACATTTCAACTTAAGGAGAGAACAAAAATGTGTTTAAAATTGTATTCAAAATCGTATAAGCCACACCCCTTTTCTGTCGGAAAACCCTCCCCCTCACCCTCATACTAGTTTCCAGGTACATTTCAACTTAAGGAGAGCATCAAATGACATTTAAAATTGTATGAGCCACACAACTGTTCTACAACCCAAACACAAACCCAAACCCTAACTACCTGGTACATTTCAACTTAAGGAGAGAACAAAAATGTGTTTAAAATTGTATTCAAAATCATATAAGCCACACCCCTTTTTTGTCGGAAAACCCTCCCCCTCACCCTCATACTAGTTTCCAGGTACATTTCAACTTAAGGAGAGCATCAAATGACATTTAAAATTGTATGAGCCACACAACTGTTCCCTAACCCTAACCCTAACCCTAACCCTAACCCTAACCCTAACCCTAACCCTAACCCTAACCCTAACCCTAACCCTAACCCTAACCCTAACCCTAACCCTAACCCTAACCCTAACCCTAACCCTAACCCTAACCCTAACCCTAACCCTAACCTCCTGGTACATTTCAACTTAAGGAGAGAACAAAAATGTGTTCAAAATCGTATAAGCCACACCCCTTTTCTGTCGGAAAACCCTCACCCTTACCCTCATACTAGATTCCAGGTACATTTCAACTTAAGGAGAGCATCAAATGACATTTAAAATTGTATGAGCCACACAACTGTTCTACAACCCAAACACAAACCCAAACCCTAACTACCTGGTACATTTCAACTTAAGGAGAGAACAAAAATGTGTTTAAAATTGTATTCAAAATCATATAAGCCACACCCCTTTTTTGTCGGAAAACCCTCCCCCTCACCCTCATACTAGTTTCCAGGTACATTTCAACTTAAGGAGAGCATCAAATGACATTTAAAATTGTATGAGCCACACAACTGTTCCCTAACCCTAACCCTAACCCTAACCCTAACCCTAACCCTAACCCTAACCCTAACCCTAACCCTAACCCTAACCCTAACCCTAACCCTAACCCTAACCCTAACCCTAACCCTAACCCTAACCTCCTGGTACATTTCAACTTAAGGAGAGAACAAAAATGTGTTTAAAATTGTATTCAAAATCATATAAGCCACACCCCTTTTTTGTCGGAAAGCCCTCCCCCTCTTCCTCATACTAGTTTCCAGGTACATTTCAACTTAAGGAGAGCATCAAATGACATTTAAAATTGTATGAGCCACACAACCCTAACCCTAACCCTAACCCTAACCCTAACTTCCTGGTACATTTCAACTTAAGGAGAGAACAAAAATGTGTTTTAAATTGTATTCAAAATCGTATAAGCCACACCCCTTTTGTTTCAGAAAACCCTCCCCCTCACCCTCATACTAGTTTCCAGGTACATTTCAACTTAAGGAGAGCATCAAATGACATTTAAAATTGTATGAGCCAAACAACTGTTCCACAACCCTAACCCTAACCCTAACCCTAACCCTAACCCTAACCCTAACCCTAACCCTAACCCTAACCCTAACCCTAACCCTAACCCTAACCCTAACCCTAACCCTAACCCTAACCCTAACCCTAACCCTAACTTCCTGGTACATTTCAACTTAAGGAGAGAACAAAAATGTGTTTTAAATTGTATTCAAAATCGTATAAGCCACACCCCTTTAGTTTCAGAAAATCCTCCCCCTCACCCTCATACTAGTTTCCAGGTACATTTCAACTTAAGGAGAGCATCAAATGACATTTAAAATTGTATGAGCCACACAACTGTTCTACAACCCAAACACAAACCCAAACCCTAACTACCTGGTACATTTCAACTTAAGGAGAGAACAAAAATGTGATCAAAATCGTATAAGCCACACCCCTTTTCTGTCGGAAAACCCTCCCCCTCACCCTCATACTAGATTCCAGGTACATTTCAACTTAAGGAGAGCATCAAATGACATTTAAAATTGTATGAGCCACACAACTGTTCTACAACCCAAACACAAACCCAAACCCTAACTTCCTGGTACATTTCAACTTAAGGAGAGAACAAAAATGTGTTTAAAATTGTATTCAAAATCGTATAAGCCACACCCCTTTTCTGTCGGAAAACCCTCCCCCTCACCCTCATACTAGTTTCCAGGTACATTTCAACTTAAGGAGAGCATCAAATGACATTTAAAATTGTATGAGCCACACAACTGTTCTACAACCCAAACACAAACCCAAACCCTAACTACCTGGTACATTTCAACTTAAGGAGAGAACAAAAATGTGTTTAAAATTGTATTCAAAATCATATAAGCCACACCCCTTTTTTGTCGGAAAACCCTCCCCCTCACCCTCATACTAGTTTCCAGGTACATTTCAACTTAAGGAGAGCATCAAATGACATTTAAAATTGTATGAGCCACACAACTGTTCCCTAACCCTAACCCTAACCCTAACCCTAACCCTAACCCTAACCCTAACCCTAACCCTAACCCTAACCCTAACCCTAACCCTAACCCTAACCCTAACCCTAACCCTAACCCTAACCCTAACCCTAACCCTAACCCTAACCCTAACCCTAACCCTAACCTCCTGGTACATTTCAACTTAAGGAGAGAACAAAAATGTGTTCAAAATCGTATAAGCCACACCCCTTTTCTGTCGGAAAACCCTCACCCTTACCCTCATACTAGATTCCAGGTACATTTCAACTTAAGGAGAGCATCAAATGACATTTAAAATTGTATGAGCCACACAACTGTTCTACAACCCAAACACAAACCCAAACCCTAACTACCTGGTACATTTCAACTTAAGGAGAGAACAAAAATGTGTTTAAAATTGTATTCAAAATCATATAAGCCACACCCCTTTTTTGTCGGAAAACCCTCCCCCTCACCCTCATACTAGTTTCCAGGTACATTTCAACTTAAGGAGAGCATCAAATGACATTTAAAATTGTATGAGCCACACAACTGTTCCCTAACCCTAACCCTAACCCTAACCCTAACCCTAACCCTAACCCTAACCCTAACCCTAACCCTAACCCTAACCCTAACCCTAACCCTAACCCTAACCCTAACCCTAACCCTAACCCTAACCCTAACCCTAACCTCCTGGTACATTTCAACTTAAGGAGAGAACAAAAATGTGTTTAAAATTGTATTCAAAATCATATAAGCCACACCCCTTTTTTGTCGGAAAGCCCTCCCCCTCTTCCTCATACTAGTTTCCAGGTACATTTCAACTTAAGGAGAGCATCAAATGACATTTAAAATTGTATGAGCCACACAACCCTAACCCTAACCCTAACCCTAACCCTAACTTCCTGGTACATTTCAACTTAAGGAGAGAACAAAAATGTGTTTTAAATTGTATTCAAAATCGTATAAGCCACACCCCTTTTGTTTCAGAAAACCCTCCCCCTCACCCTCATACTAGTTTCCAGGTACATTTCAACTTAAGGAGAGCATCAAATGACATTTAAAATTGTATGAGCCAAACAACTGTTCCACAACCCTAACCCTAACCCTAACCCTAACCCTAACCCTAACCCTAACCCTAACCCTAACCCTAACCCTAACCCTAACCCTAACCCTAACCCTAACCCTAACCCTAACCCTAACCCTAACTTCCTGGTACATTTCAACTTAAGGAGAGAACAAAAATGTGTTTTAAATTGTATTCAAAATCGTATAAGCCACACCCCTTTAGTTTCAGAAAATCCTCCCCCTCACCCTCATACTAGTTTCCAGGTACATTTCAACTTAAGGAGAGCATCAAATGACATTTAAAATTGTATGAGCCACACAACTGTACCCTAACCCTAACCCTAACCCTAACCCTAACCCTAACCCTAACCCTAACCCTAACCCTAACCCTAACCCTAACCCTAACCCTAACCCTAACCCTAACCCTAACCCTAACCCTAACCCTAACCCTAACCCTAACCTCCTGGTACATTTCAACTTAAGGAGAGAACAAAAATGTGTTCAAAATCGTATAAGCCACACCCCTTTTCTGTCGGAAAACCCTCACCCTTACCCTCATACTAGATTCCAGGTACATTTCAACTTAAGGAGAGCATCAAATGACATTTAAAATTGTATGAGCCACACAACTGTTCTACAACCCAAACACAAACCCAAACCCTAACTACCTGGTACATTTCAACTTAAGGAGAGAACAAAAATGTGTTTAAAATTGTATTCAAAATCATATAAGCCACACCCCTTTTTTGTCGGAAAACCCTCCCCCTCACCCTCATACTAGTTTCCAGGTACATTTCAACTTAAGGAGAGCATCAAATGACATTTAAAATTGTATGAGCCACACAACTGTTCCCTAACCCTAACCCTAACCCTAACCCTAACCCTAACCCTAACCCTAACCCTAACCCTAACCCTAACCCTAACCCTAACCCTAACCCTAACCCTAACCCTAACCCTAACCTCCTGGTACATTTCAACTTAAGGAGAGAACAAAAATGTGTTTAAAATTGTATTCAAAATCATATAAGCCACACCCCTTTTTTGTCGGAAAGCCCTCCCCCTCTTCCTCATACTAGTTTCCAGGTACATTTCAACTTAAGGAGAGCATCAAATGACATTTAAAATTGTATGAGCCACACAACCCTAACCCTAACCCTAACCCTAACCCTAACTTCCTGGTACATTTCAACTTAAGGAGAGAACAAAAATGTGTTTTAAATTGTATTCAAAATCGTATAAGCCACACCCCTTTTGTTTCAGAAAACCCTCCCCCTCACCCTCATACTAGTTTCCAGGTACATTTCAACTTAAGGAGAGCATCAAATGACATTTAAAATTGTATGAGCCACACAACTGTTCTACAACCCAAACACAAACTCAAACCCTAACTTCCTGGTACATTTCAACTTAAGGAGAGAACAAAAATGTGTTTAAAATTGTATTCAAAATCGTATAAGCCACACCCCTTTTCTGTCGGAAAACCCTCCCCCTCACCCTCATACTAGTTTCCAGGTACATTTCAACTTAAGGAGAGCATCAAATGACATTTAAAATTGTATGAGCCACACAACTGTTCTACAACCCAAACACAAACCCAAACCCTAACTACCTGGTACATTTCAACTTAAGGAGAGAACAAAAATGTGTTTAAAATTGTATTCAAAATCATATAAGCCACACCCCTTTTTTGTCGGAAAACCCTCCTCCTCACCCTCATACTAGTTTCCAGGTACATTTCAACTTAAGGAGAGCATCAAATGACATTTAAAATTGTATGAGCCACACAACTGTTCCCTAACCCTAACCCTAACCCTAACCCTAACCCTAACCCTAACCCTAACCCTAACCCTAACCCTAACCCTAACCCTAACCCTAACCCTAACCCTAACCCTAACCCTAACCCTAACCCTAACCTCCTGGTACATTTCAACTTAAGGAGAGAACAAAAATGTGTTCAAAATCGTATAAGCCACACCCCTTTTCTGTCGGAAAACCCTCACCCTTACCCTCATACTAGATTCCAGGTACATTTCAACTTAAGGAGAGCATCAAATGACATTTAAAATTGTATGAGCCACACAACTGTTCTACAACCCAAACACAAACCCAAACCCTAACTACCTGGTACATTTCAACTTAAGGAGAGAACAAAAATGTGTTTAAAATTGTATTCAAAATCATATAAGCCACACCCCTTTTTTGTCGGAAAACCCTCCCCCTCACCCTCATACTAGTTTCCAGGTACATTTCAACTTAAGGAGAGCATCAAATGACATTTAAAATTGTATGAGCCACACAACTGTTCCCTAACCCTAACCCTAACCCTAACCCTAACCCTAACCCTAACCCTAACCCTAACCCTAACCCTAACCCTAACCCTAACCCTAACCCTAACCCTAACCCTAACCTCCTGGTACATTTCAACTTAAGGAGAGAACAAAAATGTGTTTAAAATTGTATTCAAAATCATATAAGCCACACCCCTTTTTTGTCGGAAAGCCCTCCCCCTCTTCCTCATACTAGTTTCCAGGTACATTTCAACTTAAGGAGAGCATCAAATGACATTTAAAATTGTATGAGCCACACAACCCTAACCCTAACCCTAACCCTAACCCTAACTTCCTGGTACATTTCAACTTAAGGAGAGAACAAAAATGTGTTTTAAATTGTATTCAAAATCGTATAAGCCACACCCCTTTTGTTTCAGAAAACCCTCCCCCTCACCCTCATACTAGTTTCCAGGTACATTTCAACTTAAGGAGAGCATCAAATGACATTTAAAATTGTATGAGCCAAACAACTGTTCCACAACCCTAACCCTAACCCTAACCCTAACCCTAACCCTAACCCTAACCCTAACCCTAACCCTAACCCTAACCCTAACCCTAACCCTAACCCTAACCCTAACCCTAACCCTAACCCTAACCCTAACCCTAACCCTAACCCTAACCCTGACTTCCTGGTACATTTCAACTTATGGAGAGAACAAAAATGTGTTTAAAATTGTATTCAAAATCGTATAAGCCACACCCCTTTTGTTTCGGAAAACCCTCCCCCTCACCCTCATACTAGTTTCCAGGTACATTTCAACTTAAGGAGAGCATCAAATGACATTTAAAATTGTATGAGCCACACAACTGTTCCCTAACCCTAACCCTAACCCTAACCCTAACCCTAACCCTAACCCTAACCCTAACCCTAACCCTAACCCTAACCCTAACCCTAACCCTAACCCTAACCCTAACCCTAACCCTAACTTCCTGGTACATTTCAACTTAAGGAGAGAACAAAAATGTGTTTAAAATTGTATTCAAAATCGTATAAGCCACACCCCTTTTGTTTCGGAAAACCCTCACCCTCATACTAGTTTCCAGGTACATTTCAACTTAAGGAGAGCATCAAATGACATTTAAAATTGTATGAGCCACACAACTGTTCCACAACCCTAACCCTAACCCTAACCCTAACCCTAACCCTAACCCTAACCCTAACCCTAACCCTAACCCTAACCCTAACCCTAACCCTAACCCTAACCCTAACCCTAACCCTAACCCTAACCCTAACCCTAACCCTAACCCTAACTTCCTGGTACATTTCAACTTAAGGAGAGAACAAAAATGTGTTCAAAATCGTATTCAAAATCGTATAAGCCACACCCCTTTTCTGTCGGAAAACCCTCCCCCTCACCCTCATACTAGATTCCAGGTACATTTCAACTTAAGGAGAGCATCAAATGACATTTAAAATTGTATGAGCCACACAACTGTTCTACAACCCAAACCCAAACCCAAACCCTAACTTCCTGGTACATTTCAACTTAAGGAGAGAACAAAAATGTGTTTAAAATTGTATTCAAAATCGTATAAGCCACACCCCTTTTGTTTCGGAAAACCCTCCCCCTCACCCTCATACTAGTTTCCAGGTACATTTCAACTTGAGGAGAGCATCAAATGACATTTAAAATTGTATGAGCCAAACAACTGTTCCACAACCCTAACCCTAACAACAACAATAACCATAACCCTAACCCTAACCCTAACTTCCTGGTACATTTCAACTTAAGGAGAGAACAAAAATGTGTTTAAAATTGTATTTAAAATCGTATAAGCCACACCCCTTTTGTTTCGGAAAACCCTCCCCCTCACCCTCATACTAGTTTCCAGGTACATTTCAACTTAAGGAGAGCATCAAATGACATTTAAAATTGTATGAGCCAAACAACTGTTCCACAACCCTAACCCTAACCCTAACCCTAACCCTAACCCTAACCCTAACCCTAACCCTAACCCTAACCCTAACCCTAACCCTAACCCCCTGGTACAATTCAACTTAAGGAGAGAACAAAAATGTGTTTAAAATTGTATTCAAAATCGTATAAGCCACACCCCTTTTGTTTCGGAAAACCCTCCCCCTCACCCTCATACTAGTTTCCAGGTACATTTCAACTTAAGGAGAGCATCAAATGACATTTAAAATTGTATGAGCCAAACAACTGTTCCACTACCCTAACCCTAACCCTAACCCTAACCCTAACCCTAACTTCCTGGTACATTTCAACTTAAGGAGAGATCAAAAATGTGTTCAAAATCGTATTCAAAATCGTATAAGCCACACCCCTTTTCTGTCGGAAAACCCTCCCCCTCACCCTCATACTAGATTCCAGGTACATTTCAACTTAAGGAGAGCATCAAATGACATTTAAAATTGTATGAGCCACACAACTGTTCTACAACCCAAACACAAACCCAAACCCTAACTTCCTGGTACATTTCAACTTAAGGAGAGAACAAAAATGTGTTTAAAATTGTATTCAAAATCGTATAAGCCACACCCCTTTTCTGTCGGAAAACCCTCCCCCTCACCCTCATACTAGTTTCCAGGTACATTTCAACTTAAGGAGAGCATCAAATGACATTTAAAATTGTATGAGCCACACAACTGTTCTACAACCCAAACACAAACCCAAACCCTAACTACCTGGTACATTTCAACTTAAGGAGAGAACAAAAATGTGTTTAAAATTGTATTCAAAATCATATAAGCCACACCCCTTTTTTGTCGGAAAACCCTCCCCCTCACCCTCATACTAGTTTCCAGGTACATTTCAACTTAAGGAGAGCATCAAATGACATTTAAAATTGTATGAGCCACACAACTGTTCTACAACCCAAACACAAACCCAAACCCTAACTTCCTGGTACATTTCAACTTAAGGAGAGAACAAAAATGTGTTTAAAATTGTATTCAAAATCGTATAAGCCACACCCCTTTTCTGTCGGAAAACCCTCCCCCTCACCCTCATACTAGTTTCCAGGTACATTTCAACTTAAGGAGAGCATCAAATGACATTTAAAATTGTATGAGCCACACAACTGTTCTACAACCCAAACACAAACCCAAACCCTAACTACCTGGTACATTTCAACTTAAGGAGAGAACAAAAATGTGTTTAAAATTGTATTCAAAATCATATAAGCCACACCCCTTTTTTGTCGGAAAACCCTCCCCCTCTTCCTCATACTAGTTTCCAGGTACATTTCAACTTAAGGAGAGCATCAAATGACATTTAAAATTGTATGAGCCACACAACCCTAACCCTAACCCTAACCCTAACCCTAACCCTAACCCTAACCCTAACCCTAACCCTAACCCTAACCCTAACCCTAACCCTAACCCTAACCCTAACCCTAACCCTAACCCTAACCCTAACCCTAACCCTGACTTCCTGGTACATTTCAACTTATGGAGAGAACAAAAATGTGTTTAAAATTGTATTCAAAATCGTATAAGCCACACCCCTTTTGTTTCGGAAAACCCTCCCCCTCACCCTCATACTAGTTTCCAGGTACATTTCAACTTAAGGAGAGCATCAAATGACATTTAAAATTGTATGAGCCACACAACTGTTCCCTAACCCTAACCCTAACCCTAACCCTAACCCTAACCCTAACCCTAACCCTAACCCTAACCCTAACCCTAACCCTAACCCTAACCCTAACCCTAACCCTAACCCTAACCCTAACCCTAACCCTAACCCTGACTTCCTGGTACATTTCAACTTATGGAGAGAACAAAAATGTGTTTAAAATTGTATTCAAAATCGTATAAGCCACACCCCTTTTGTTTCGGAAAACCCTCCCCCTCACCCTCATACTAGTTTCCAGGTACATTTCAACTTAAGGAGAGCATCAAATGACATTTAAAATTGTATGAGCCACACAACTGTTCCCTAACCCTAACCCTAACCCTAACCCTAACCCTAACCCTAACCCTAACCCTAACCCTAACCCTAACCCTAACCCTAACCCTAACCCTAACCCTAACCCTAACCCTAACCCTAACCCTAACCCTAACCCTAACCCTAACTTCCTGGTACATTTCAACTTAAGGAGAGAACAAAAATGTGTTTAAAATTGTATTCAAAATCGTATAAGCCACACCCCTTTTGTTTCGGAAAACCCTCACCCTCATACTAGTTTCCAGGTACATTTCAACTTAAGGAGAGCATCAAATGACATTTAAAATTGTATGAGCCACACAACTGTTCCACAACCCTAACCCTAACCCTAACCCTAACCCTAACCCTAACCCTAACCCTAACCCTAACTTCCTGGTACATTTCAACTTAAGGAGAGAACAAAAATGTGTTCAAAATCGTATTCAAAATCGTATAAGCCACACCCCTTTTCTGTCGGAAAACCCTCCCCCTCACCCTCATACTAGATTCCAGGTACATTTCAACTTAAGGAGAGCATCAAATGACATTTAAAATTGTATGAGCCACACAACTGTTCTACAACCCAAACCCAAACCCAAACCCTAACTTCCTGGTACATTTCAACTTAAGGAGAGAACAAAAATGTGTTTAAAATTGTATTCAAAATCGTATAAGCCACACCCCTTTTGTTTCGGAAAACCCTCCCCCTCACCCTCATACTAGTTTCCAGGTACATTTCAACTTAAGGAGAGCATCAAATGACATTTAAAATTGTATGAGCCAAACAACTGTTCCACAACCCTAACCCTAACAACAACAATAACCATAACCCTAACCCTAACCCTAACTTCCTGGTACATTTCAACTTAAGGAGAGAACAAAAATGTGTTTAAAATTGTATTTAAAATCGTATAAGCCACACCCCTTTTGTTTCGGAAAACCCTCCCCCTCACCCTCATACTAGTTTCCAGGTACATTTCAACTTAAGGAGAGCATCAAATGACATTTAAAATTGTATGAGCCAAACAACTGTTCCACAACCCTAACCCTAACCCTAACCCTAACCCTAACCCTAACCCTAACCCTAACCCTAACCCTAACCCTAACCCTAACCCTAACCCTAACCCTAACCCTAACCCTAACCCTAACCCTAACCCTAACCCTAACCCTAACCCTAACCCCCTGGTACAATTCAACTTAAGGAGAGAACAAAAATGTGTTTAAAATTGTATTCAAAATCGTATAAGCCACACCCCTTTTGTTTCGGAAAACCCTCCCCCTCACCCTCATACTAGTTTCCAGGTACATTTCAACTTAAGGAGAGCATCAAATGACATTTAAAATTGTATGAGCCAAACAACTGTTCCACTACCCTAACCCTAACCCTAACCCTAACCCTAACCCTAACTTCCTGGTACATTTCAACTTAAGGAGAGATCAAAAATGTGTTCAAAATCGTATTCAAAATCGTATAAGCCACACCCCTTTTCTGTCGGAAAACCCTCCCCCTCACCCTCATACTAGATTCCAGGTACATTTCAACTTAAGGAGAGCATCAAATGACATTTAAAATTGTATGAGCCACACAACTGTTCTACAACCCAAACACAAACCCAAACCCTAACTTCCTGGTACATTTCAACTTAAGGAGAGAACAAAAATGTGTTTAAAATTGTATTCAAAATCGTATAAGCCACACCCCTTTTCTGTCGGAAAACCCTCCCCCTCACCCTCATACTAGTTTCCAGGTACATTTCAACTTAAGGAGAGCATCAAATGACATTTAAAATTGTATGAGCCACACAACTGTTCTACAACCCAAACACAAACCCAAACCCTAACTACCTGGTACATTTCAACTTAAGGAGAGAACAAAAATGTGTTTAAAATTGTATTCAAAATCATATAAGCCACACCCCTTTTTTGTCGGAAAACCCTCCCCCTCACCCTCATACTAGTTTCCAGGTACATTTCAACTTAAGGAGAGCATCAAATGACATTTAAAATTGTATGAGCCACACAACTGTTCTACAACCCAAACACAAACCCAAACCCTAACTTCCTGGTACATTTCAACTTAAGGAGAGAACAAAAATGTGTTTAAAATTGTATTCAAAATCGTATAAGCCACACCCCTTTTCTGTCGGAAAACCCTCCCCCTCACCCTCATACTAGTTTCCAGGTACATTTCAACTTAAGGAGAGCATCAAATGACATTTAAAATTGTATGAGCCACACAACTGTTCTACAACCCAAACACAAACCCAAACCCTAACTACCTGGTACATTTCAACTTAAGGAGAGAACAAAAATGTGTTTAAAATTGTATTCAAAATCATATAAGCCACACCCCTTTTTTGTCGGAAAACCCTCCCCCTCTTCCTCATACTAGTTTCCAGGTACATTTCAACTTAAGGAGAGCATCAAATGACATTTAAAATTGTATGAGCCACACAACCCTAACCCTAACCCTAACCCTAACCCTAACCCTAACCCTAACCCTAACCCTAACCCTAACCCTAACCCTAACCCTAACCCTAACCCTAACCCTAACCCTAACCCTGACTTCCTGGTACATTTCAACTTATGGAGAGAACAAAAATGTGTTTAAAATTGTATTCAAAATCGTATAAGCCACACCCCTTTTGTTTCGGAAAACCCTCCCCCTCACCCTCATACTAGTTTCCAGGTACATTTCAACTTAAGGAGAGCATCAAATGACATTTAAAATTGTATGAGCCACACAACTGTTCCCTAACCCTAACCCTAACCCTAACCCTAACCCTAACCCTAACCCTAACCCTAACCCTAACCCTAACCCTAACCCTAACCCTAACCCTAACCCTAACCCTAACCCTAACCCTAACCCTAACCCTAACCCTAACCCTAACCCTAACCCTAACTTCCTGGTACATTTCAACTTAAGGAGAGAACAAAAATGTGTTTAAAATTGTATTCAAAATCGTATAAGCCACACCCCTTTTGTTTCGGAAAACCCTCACCCTCATACTAGTTTCCAGGTACATTTCAACTTAAGGAGAGCATCAAATGACATTTAAAATTGTATGAGCCACACAACTGTTCCACAACCCTAACCCTAACCCTAACCCTAACCCTAACCCTAACCCTAACCCTAACCCTAACCCTAACCCTAACTTCCTGGTACATTTCAACTTAAGGAGAGAACAAAAATGTGTTCAAAATCGTATTCAAAATCGTATAAGCCACACCCCTTTTCTGTCGGAAAACCCTCCCCCTCACCCTCATACTAGATTCCAGGTACATTTCAACTTAAGGAGAGCATCAAATGACATTTAAAATTGTATGAGCCACACAACTGTTCTACAACCCAAACCCAAACCCAAACCCTAACTTCCTGGTACATTTCAACTTAAGGAGAGAACAAAAATGTGTTTAAAATTGTATTCAAAATCGTATAAGCCACACCCCTTTTGTTTCGGAAAACCCTCCCCCTCACCCTCATACTAGTTTCCAGGTACATTTCAACTTAAGGAGAGCATCAAATGACATTTAAAATTGTATGAGCCAAACAACTGTTCCACAACCCTAACCCTAACAACAACAATAACCATAACCCTAACCCTAACCCTAACTTCCTGGTACATTTCAACTTAAGGAGAGAACAAAAATGTGTTTAAAATTGTATTTAAAATCGTATAAGCCACACCCCTTTTGTTTCGGAAAACCCTCCCCCTCACCCTCATACTAGTTTCCAGGTACATTTCAACTTAAGGAGAGCATCAAATGACATTTAAAATTGTATGAGCCAAACAACTGTTCCACAACCCTAACCCTAACCCTAACCCTAACCCTAACCCTAACCCTAACCCTAACCCTAACCCTAACCCTAACCCTAACCCTAACCCTAACCCTAACCCTAACCCTAACCCTAACCCTAACCCTAACCCTAACCCTAACCCTAACCCTAACCCTAACCCTAACCCCCTGGTACAATTCAACTTAAGGAGAGAACAAAAATGTGTTTAAAATTGTATTCAAAATCGTATAAGCCACACCCCTTTTGTTTCGGA
The DNA here is from genome assembly GCF_029499605.1 of Hyla sarda. Taxonomy (NCBI): domain Eukaryota; kingdom Metazoa; phylum Chordata; class Amphibia; order Anura; family Hylidae; genus Hyla; species Hyla sarda. The sequence continues at coordinate 61,597,527 of NC_079193.1, read as the reverse complement.
AAACCCTCCCCCTCACCCTCATACTAGTTTCCAGGTACATTTCAACTTAAGGAGAGCATCAAATGACATTTAAAATTGTATGAGCCAAACAACTGTTCCACTACCCTAACCCTAACCCTAACCCTAACCCTAACCCTAACTTCCTGGTACATTTCAACTTAAGGAGAGATCAAAAATGTGTTCAAAATCGTATTCAAAATCGTATAAGCCACACCCCTTTTCTGTCGGAAAACCCTCCCCCTCACCCTCATACTAGATTCCAGGTACATTTCAACTTAAGGAGAGCATCAAATGACATTTAAAATTGTATGAGCCACACAACTGTTCTACAACCCAAACACAAACCCAAACCCTAACTTCCTGGTACATTTCAACTTAAGGAGAGAACAAAAATGTGTTTAAAATTGTATTCAAAATCGTATAAGCCACACCCCTTTTCTGTCGGAAAACCCTCCCCCTCACCCTCATACTAGTTTCCAGGTACATTTCAACTTAAGGAGAGCATCAAATGACATTTAAAATTGTATGAGCCACACAACTGTTCTACAACCCAAACACAAACCCAAACCCTAACTACCTGGTACATTTCAACTTAAGGAGAGAACAAAAATGTGTTTAAAATTGTATTCAAAATCATATAAGCCACACCCCTTTTTTGTCGGAAAACCCTCCCCCTCACCCTCATACTAGTTTCCAGGTACATTTCAACTTAAGGAGAGCATCAAATGACATTTAAAATTGTATGAGCCACACAACTGTTCTACAACCCAAACACAAACCCAAACCCTAACTTCCTGGTACATTTCAACTTAAGGAGAGAACAAAAATGTGTTTAAAATTGTATTCAAAATCGTATAAGCCACACCCCTTTTCTGTCGGAAAACCCTCCCCCTCACCCTCATACTAGTTTCCAGGTACATTTCAACTTAAGGAGAGCATCAAATGACATTTAAAATTGTATGAGCCACACAACTGTTCTACAACCCAAACACAAACCCAAACCCTAACTTCCTGGTACATTTCAACTTAAGGAGAGAACAAAAATGTGTTTAAAATTGTATTCAAAATCGTATAAGCCACACCCCTTTTCTGTCGGAAAACCCTCCCCCTCACCCTCATACTAGTTTCCAGGTACATTTCAACTTAAGGAGAGCATCAAATGACATTTAAAATTGTATGAGCCACACAACTGTTCTACAACCCAAACACAAACCCAAACCCTAACTACCTGGTACATTTCAACTTAAGGAGAGATCAAAAATGTGTTCAAAATCGTATTCAAAATCGTATAAGCCACACCCCTTTTCTGTCGGAAAACCCTCCCCCTCTTCCTCATACTAGTTTCCAGGTACATTTCAACTTAAGGAGAGCATCAAATGACATTTAAAATTGTATGAGCCACACAACCCTAACCCTAACCCTAACCCTAACCCTAACCCTAACCCTAACCCTAACCCTAACCCTAACCCTAACCCTAACCCTAACCCTAACCCTAACCCTAACCCTAACCCTAACCCTAACCCTAACCCTAACCCTAACCCTGACTTCCTGGTACATTTCAACTTATGGAGAGAACAAAAATGTGTTTAAAATTGTATTCAAAATCGTATAAGCCACACCCCTTTTGTTTCGGAAAACCCTCCCCCTCACCCTCATACTAGTTTCCAGGTACATTTCAACTTAAGGAGAGCATCAAATGACATTTAAAATTGTATGAGCCACACAACTGTTCCCTAACCCTAACCCTAACCCTAACCCTAACCCTAACCCTAACCCTAACCCTAACCCTAACCCTAACCCTAACCCTAACCCTAACCCTAACCCTAACCCTAACCCTAACTTCCTGGTACATTTCAACTTAAGGAGAGAACAAAAATGTGTTTAAAATTGTATTCAAAATCGTATAAGCCACACCCCTTTTGTTTAGGAAAACCCTCACCCTCATACTAGTTTCCAGGTACATTTCAACTTAAGGAGAGCATCAAATGACATTTAAAATTGTATGAGCCACACAACTGTTCCACAACCCTAACCCTAACCCTAACCCTAACCCTAACCCTAACCCTAACCCTAACCCTAACCCTAACCCTAACCCTAACCCTAACCCTAACCCTAACCCTAACCCTAACTTCCTGGTACATTTCAACTTAAGGAGAGAACAAAAATGTGTTCAAAATCGTATTCAAAATCGTATAAGCCACACCCCTTTTCTGTCGGAAAACCCTCCCCCTCACCCTCATACTAGATTCCAGGTACATTTCAACTTAAGGAGAGCATCAAATGACATTTAAAATTGTATGAGCCACACAACTGTTCTACAACCCAAACCCAAACCCAAACCCTAACTTCCTGGTACATTTCAACTTAAGGAGAGAACAAAAATGTGTTTAAAATTGTATTCAAAATCGTATAAGCCACACCCCTTTTGTTTCGGAAAACCCTCCCCCTCACCCTCATACTAGTTTCCAGGTACATTTCAACTTAAGGAGAGCATCAAATGACATTTAAAATTGTATGAGCCACACAACTGTTCTACAACCCAAACACAAACCCAAACCCTAACTTCCTGGTACATTTCAACTTAAGGAGAGAACAAAAATGTGTTTAAAATTGTATTCAAAATCGTATAAGCCACACCCCTTTTCTGTCGGAAAACCCTCCCCCTCACCCTCATACTAGTTTCCAGGTACATTTCAACTTAAGGAGAGCATCAAATGACATTTAAAATTGTATGAGCCACACAACTGTTCTACAACCCAAACACAAACCCAAACCCTAACTTCCTGGTACATTTCAACTTAAGGAGAGAACAAAAATGTGTTTAAAATTGTATTCAAAATCGTATAAGCCACACCCCTTTTCTGTCGGAAAACCCTCCCCCTCACCCTCATACTAGTTTCCAGGTACATTTCAACTTAAGGAGAGCATCAAATGACATTTAAAATTGTATGAGCCACACAACTGTTCTACAACCCAAACACAAACCCAAACCCTAACTACCTGGTACATTTCAACTTAAGGAGAGATCAAAAATGTGTTCAAAATCGTATTCAAAATCGTATAAGCCACACCCCTTTTCTGTCGGAAAACCCTCCCCCTCTTCCTCATACTAGTTTCCAGGTACATTTCAACTTAAGGAGAGCATCAAATGACATTTAAAATTGTATGAGCCACACAACCCTAACCCTAACCCTAACCCTAACCCTAACCCTAACCCTAACCCTAACCCTAACCCTAACCCTAACCCTAACCCTAACCCTAACCCTAACCCTAACCCTAACCCTAACCCTAACCCTAACCCTAACCCTAACCCTAACCCTGACTTCCTGGTACATTTCAACTTATGGAGAGAACAAAAATGTGTTTAAAATTGTATTCAAAATCGTATAAGCCACACCCCTTTTGTTTCGGAAAACCCTCCCCCTCACCCTCATACTAGTTTCCAGGTACATTTCAACTTAAGGAGAGCATCAAATGACATTTAAAATTGTATGAGCCACACAACTGTTCCACAACCCTAACCCTAACCCTAACCCTAACCCTAACCCTAACCCTAACCCTAACCCTAACCCTAACCCTAACCCTAACCCTAACCCTAACCCTAACCCTAACCCTAACCCTAACCCTAACCCTAACCCTAACCCTAACCCTAACCCTAACCCTAACCCTAACTTCCTGGTACATTTCAACTTAAGGAGAGAACAAAAATGTGTTCAAAATCGTATTCAAAATCGTATAAGCCACACCCCTTTTCTGTCGGAAAACCCTCCCCCTCACCCTCATACTAGATTCCAGGTACATTTCAACTTAAGGAGAGCATCAAATGACATTTAAAATTGTATGAGCCACACAACTGTTCTACAACCCAAACCCAAACCCAAACCCTAACTTCCTGGTACATTTCAACTTAAGGAGAGAACAAAAATGTGTTTAAAATTGTATTCAAAATCGTATAAGCCACACCCCTTTTGTTTCGGAAAACCCTCCCCCTCACCCTCATACTAGTTTCCAGGTACATTTCAACTTAAGGAGAGCATCAAATGACATTTAAAATTGTATGAGCCAAACAACTGTTCCACAACCCTAACCCTAACAACAACAATAACCATAACCCTAACCCTAACCCTAACTTCCTGGTACATTTCAACTTAAGGAGAGAACAAAAATGTGTTTAAAATTGTATTTAAAATCGTATAAGCCACACCCCTTTTGTTTCGGAAAACCCTCCCCCTCACCCTCATACTAGTTTCCAGGTACATTTCAACTTAAGGAGAGCATCAAATGACATTTAAAATTGTATGAGCCAAACAACTGTTCCACAACCCTAACCCTAACCCTAACCCTAACCCTAACCCTAACCCTAACCCTAACCCTAACCCTAACCCTAACCCTAACCCTAACCCTAACCCTAACCCTAACCCTAACCCTAACCCTAACCCTAACCCTAACCCTAACCCTAACCCTAACCCTAACCCTAACCCTAACCCTAACCCTAACCCCCTGGTACAATTCAACTTAAGGAGAGAACAAAAATGTGTTTAAAATTGTATTCAAAATCGTATAAGCCACACCCCTTTTGTTTCGGAAAACCCTCCCCCTCACCCTCATACTAGTTTCCAGGTACATTTCAACTTAAGGAGAGCATCAAATGACATTTAAAATTGTATGAGCCAAACAACTGTTCCACTACCCTAACCCTAACCCTAACCCTAACCCTAACTTCCTGGTACATTTCAACTTAAGGAGAGATCAAAAATGTGTTCAAAATCGTATTCAAAATCGTATAAGCCACACCCCTTTTCTGTCGGAAAACCCTCCCCCTCACCCTCATACTAGATTCCAGGTACATTTCAACTTAAGGAGAGCATCAAATGACATTTAAAATTGTATGAGCCACACAACTGTTCTACAACCCAAACACAAACCCAAACCCTAACTTCCTGGTACATTTCAACTTAAGGAGAGAACAAAAATGTGTTTAAAATTGTATTCAAAATCGTATAAGCCACACCCCTTTTCTGTCGGAAAACCCTCCCCCTCACCCTCATACTAGTTTCCAGGTACATTTCAACTTAAGGAGAGCATCAAATGACATTTAAAATTGTATGAGCCACACAACTGTTCTACAACCCAAACACAAACCCAAACCCTAACTACCTGGTACATTTCAACTTAAGGAGAGAACAAAAATGTGTTTAAAATTGTATTCAAAATCATATAAGCCACACCCCTTTTTTGTCGGAAAACCCTCCCCCTCACCCTCATACTAGTTTCCAGGTACATTTCAACTTAAGGAGAGCATCAAATGACATTTAAAATTGTATGAGCCACACAACTGTTCTACAACCCAAACACAAACCCAAACCCTAACTTCCTGGTACATTTCAACTTAAGGAGAGAACAAAAATGTGTTTAAAATTGTATTCAAAATCGTATAAGCCACACCCCTTTTCTGTCGGAAAACCCTCCCCCTCACCCTCATACTAGTTTCCAGGTACATTTCAACTTAAGGAGAGCATCAAATGACATTTAAAATTGTATGAGCCACACAACTGTTCTACAACCCAAACACAAACCCAAACCCTAACTTCCTGGTACATTTCAACTTAAGGAGAGAACAAAAATGTGTTTAAAATTGTATTCAAAATCGTATAAGCCACACCCCTTTTCTGTCGGAAAACCCTCCCCCTCACCCTCATACTAGTTTCCAGGTACATTTCAACTTAAGGAGAGCATCAAATGACATTTAAAATTGTATGAGCCACACAACTGTTCTACAACCCAAACACAAACCCAAACCCTAACTACCTGGTACATTTCAACTTAAGGAGAGATCAAAAATGTGTTCAAAATCGTATTCAAAATCGTATAAGCCACACCCCTTTTCTGTCGGAAAACCCTCCCCCTCACCCTCATACTAGATTCCAGGTACATTTCAACTTAAGGAGAGCATCAAATGACATTTAAAATTGTATGAGCCACACAACTGTTCTACAACCCAAACACAAACCCAAACCCTAACTTCCTGGTACATTTCAACTTAAGGAGAGAACAAAAATGTGTTTAAAATTGTATTCAAAATTGTATAAGCCACACCCCTTTTCTGTCGGAAAACCCTCCCCCTCACCCTCATACTAGTTTCCAGGTACATTTCAACTTAAGGAAAGCATCAAATGACATTTAAAATTCTATGAGCCACACAACTGTTCTACAACCCAAACACAAACCCAAACCCTAACTACCTGGTACATTTCAACTTAAGGAGAGAACAAAAATGTGTTTAAAATTGTATTCAAAATCATATAAGCCACACCCCTTTTTTGTCGGGAAACCCTCCCCCTCACCCTCATACTAGTTTCCAGGTACATTTCAACTTAAGGAGAGCATCAAATGACATTTAAAATTGTATGAGCCAAACAACTGTTCCACAACCCTAACCCTAACCCTAACCCTAACCCTAACCCTAACCCTAACCCTAACCCTAACCCTAACCCTAACCCTAACCCTAACCCTAACCCTAACCCTAACCCTAACCCTAACCCTAACCCTAACCCTAACCCTAACCCTAACCCTAACCTCCTGGTACATTTCAACTTAAGGAGAGAACAAAAATGTGTTCAAAATCGTATAAGCCACACCCCTTTTCTGTCGGAAAACCCTCACCCTTACCCTCATACTAGATTCCAGGTACATTTCAACTTAAGGAGAGCATCAAATGACATTTAAAATTGTATGAGCCACACAACTGTTCTACAACCCAAACACAAACCCAAACCCTAACTTCCTGGTACATTTCAACTTAAGGAGAGAACAAAAATGTGTTTAAAATTGTATTCAAAATCATATAAGCCACACCCCTTTTTTGTCGGAAAGCCCTCCCCCTCTTCCTCATACTAGTTTCCAGGTACATTTCAACTTAAGGAGAGCATCAAATGACATTTAAAATTGTATGAGCCACACAACCCTAACCCTAACCCTAACCCTAACCCTAACCCTAACCCTAACTTCCTGGTACATTTCAACTTAAGGAGAGAACAAAAATGTGTTTTAAATTGTATTCAAAATCGTATAAGCCACACCCCTTTTGTTTCAGAAAACCCTCCCCCTCACCCTCATACTAGTTTCCAGGTACATTTCAACTTAAGGAGAGCATCAAATGACATTTAAAATTGTATGAGCCAAACAACTGTTCCACAACCCTAACCCTAACCCTAACCCTAACCCTAACCCTAACCCTAACCCTAACCCTAACCCTAACCCTAACCCTAACCCTAACCCTAACCCTAACCCTAACCCTAACCCTAACCCTAACCCTAACCCTAACCCTAACCCTAACTTCCTGGTACATTTCAACTTAAGGAGAGAACAAAAATGTGTTTTAAATTGTATTCAAAATCGTATAAGCCACACCCCTTTAGTTTCAGAAAATCCTCCCCCTCACCCTCATACTAGTTTCCAGGTACATTTCAACTTAAGGAGAGCATCAAATGACATTTAAAATTGTATGAGCCAAACAACTGTTCCACAACCCTAACCCTAACCCTAACCCTAACCCTAACCCTAACCCTAACCCTAACCCTAACCCTAACCCTAACCCTAACCCTAACCCTAACCCTAACTTCCTGGTACATTTCAACTTAAGGAGAGAACAAAAATGTGTTTTAAATTGTATTCAAAATCGTATAAGCCACACCCCTTTTGTTTCAGAAAACCCTCCCCCTCACCCTCATACTAGTTTCCAGGTACATTTCAACTTAAGGAGAGCATCAAATGACATTTAAAATTGTATGAGCCACACAACTGTTCTACAACCCAAACACAAACCCAAACCCTAACTACCTGGTACATTTCAACTTAAGGAGAGAACAAAAATGTGATCAAAATCGTATAAGCCACACCCCTTTTCTGTCGGAAAACCCTCCCCCTCACCCTCATACTAGATTCCAGGTACATTTCAACTTAAGGAGAGCATCAAATGACATTTAAAATTGTATGAGCCACACAACTGTTCTACAACCCAAACACAAACCCAAACCCTAACTTCCTGGTACATTTCAACTTAAGGAGAGAACAAAAATGTGTTTAAAATTGTATTCAAAATCGTATAAGCCACACCCCTTTTCTGTCGGAAAACCCTCCCCCTCACCCTCATACTAGTTTCCAGGTACATTTCAACTTAAGGAGAGCATCAAATGACATTTAAAATTGTATGAGCCACACAACTGTTCTACAACCCAAACACAAACCCAAACCCTAACTACCTGGTACATTTTAACTTAAGGAGAGAACAAAAATGTGTTTAAAATTGTATTCAAAATCATATAAGCCACACCCCTTTTTTGTCGGAAAACCCTCCCCCTCACCCTCATACTAGTTTCCAGGTACATTTCAACTTAAGGAGAGCATCAAATGACATTTAAAATTGTATGAGCCACACAACTGTTCCCTAACCCTAACCCTAACCCTAACCCTAACCCTAACCCTAACCCTAACCCTAACCCTAACCCTAACCCTAACCCTAACCCTAACCCTAACCCTAACCCTAACCCTAACCCTAACCCTAACCCTAACCCTAACCCTAACCCTAACCCTAACCCTAACCCTAACCTCCTGGTACATTTCAACTTAAGGAGAGAACAAAAATGTGTTCAAAATCGTATAAGCCACACCCCTTTTCTGTCGGAAAACCCTCACCCTTACCCTCATACTAGATTCCAGGTACATTTCAACTTAAGGAGAGCATCAAATGACATTTAAAATTGTATGAGCCACACAACTGTTCTACAACCCAAACACAAACCCAAACCCTAACTTCCTGGTACATTTCAACTTAAGGAGAGAACAAAAATGTGTTTAAAATTGTATTCAAAATCATATAAGCCACACCCCTTTTTTGTCGGAAAACCCTCCCCCTCTTCCTCATACTAGTTTCCAGGTACATTTCAACTTAAGGAGAGCATCAAATGACATTTAAAATTGTATGAGCCACACAACCCTAACCCTAACCCTAACCCTAACCCTAACCCTAACCCTAACCCGACTTCCTGGTACATTTCAACTTATGGAGAGAACAAAAATGTGTTTAAAATTGTATTCAAAATCGTATAAGCCACACCCCTTTTGTTTCAGAAAACCCTCCCCCTCATCCTCATACTAGTTTCCAGGTACATTTCAACTTAAGGAGAGCATCAAATGACATTTAAAATTGTATGAGCCACACAACTGTTTAACCCTAACCCTAACCCTAACCCTAACCCTAACCCTAACCCTAACCCTAACCCTAACCCTAACCCTAACCCTAACCCTAACCCTAACCCTAACCCTAACCCTAACCCTAACCCTAACCCTAACCCTAACCCTAACCCTAACTTCCTGGTACATTTCAACTTAAGGAGAGAACAAAAATGTGTTTAAAATTGTATTCAAAATCGTATAAGCCACACCCCTTTTCTGTCGGAAAACCCTCCCCCTCACCCTCATACTAGTTTCCAGGTACATTTCAACTTAAGGAGAGCATCAAATGACATTTAAAATTGTATGAGCCACACAACTGTTCTACAACCCAAACACAAACCCAAACCCTAACTACCTGGTACATTTCAACTTAAGGAGAGAACAAAAATGTGTTTAAAATTGTATTCAAAATCATATAAGCCACACCCCTTTTTTGTCGGAAAACCCTCCCCCTCTTCCTCATACTAGTTTCCAGGTACATTTCAACTTAAGGAGAGCATCAAATGACATTTAAAATTGTATGAGCCACACAACCCTAACCCTAACCCTAACCCTAACCCTAACCCTAACCCTAACCCTAACCCTAACCCTAACCCTAACCCTAACCCTAACCCTAACCCTAACCCTAACCCTAACCCTAACCCTAACCCTAACCCTAACCCTAACCCTGACTTCCTGGTACATTTTAACTTATGGAGAGAACAAAAATGTGTTTAAAATTGTATTCAAAATCGTATAAGCCACACCCCTTTTGTTTCGGAAAACCCTCCCCCTCACCCTCATACTAGTTTCCAGGTACATTTCAACTTAAGGAGAGCATCAAATGACATTTAAAATTGTATGAGCCACACAACTGTTCCCTAACCCTAACCCTAACCCTAACCCTAACCCTAACCCTAACCCTAACCCTAACCCTAACCCTAACCCTAACCCTAACCCTAACCCTAACCCTAACCCTAACCCTAACCCTAACCCTAACCCTAACCCTAACCCTAACTTCCTGGTACAATTCAACTTAAGGAGAGAACAAAAATGTGTTCAAAATTGTATTCAAAATCGTATAAGCCACACCCCTTTTCTGTCGGAAAACGATCCCTCTCACCCTCATACTAGTTTCCAGGTACATTTCAACTTAAGGAGAGCATCAAATGACATTTAAAATTGTATGAGCCACACAACTGTTCTACAACCCAAACACAAACCCAAACCCTAACTTACTGGTACATTTCGACTTAAGGAGAGAACAAAAATGTGTTTAAAATTGTATTCAAAATCGTGTAAGCCACACCCCTTTTTTGTCGGAAAACCCTCCCCCTCACCCTCATACTAGTTTCCAGGTACATTTCAACTTAAGGAGAGCATCAAATGACATTTAAAATTGTATGAGCCACACAACTGTACCCTAACCCTAACCCTAACCCTAACCCTAACCCTAACCCTAACCCTAACCCTAACCCTAACCCTAACCCTAACCCTAACCCTAACCCTAACCCTAACCCTAACCCTAACCCTAACCCTAACCCTAACCCTAACTTCCTGGTACATTTCAACTTAAGGAGAGAACAAAAATGTGTTTTAAATTGTATTTAAAATCGTATAAGCCACACCCCTTTTGTTTCAGAAAACCCTCCCCCTCACCCTCATACTAGTTTCCAGGTACATTTCAACTTAAGGAGAGCATCAAATGACATTTAAAATTGTATGAGCCAAACAACTGTTCCACAACCCTAACCCTAACCCTAACCCTAACCCTAACCCTAACCCTAACCCTAACCCTAACCCTAACCCTAACCCTAACCCTAACCCTAACCCTAACCCTAACCCTAACCCTAACCCTAACCCTAACCCTAACCCTAACCCTAACCCTAACCCTAACCCTAACCTCCTGGTACATTTCAACTTAAGGAGAGAACAAAAATGTGTTCAAAATCGTATAAGCCACACCCCTTTTCTGTCGGAAAACCCTCACCCTTACCCTCATACTAGATTCCAGGTACATTTCAACTTAAGGAGAGCATCAAATGACATTTAAAATTGTATGAGCCACACAACTGTTCTACAACCCAAACACAAACCCAAACCCTAACTTCCTGGTACATTTCAACTTAAGGAGAGAACAAAAATGTGTTTAAAATTGTATTCAAAATCATATAAGCCACACCCCTTTTTTGTCGGAAAACCCTCCCCCTCTTCCTCATACTAGTTTCCAGGTACATTTCAACTTAAGGAGAGCATCAAATGACATTTAAAATTGTATGAGCCACACAACCCTAACCCTAACCCTAACCCTAACCCTAACCCTAACCCTAACCCGACTTCCTGGTACATTTCAACTTATGGAGAGAACAAAAATGTGTTTAAAATTGTATTCAAAATCGTATAAGCCACACCCCTTTTGTTTCAGAAAACCCTCCCCCTCACCCTCATACTAGTTTCCAGGTACATTTCAACTTAAGGAGAGCATCAAATGACATTTAAAATTGTATGAGCCACACAACTGTTCCCTAACCCTAACCCTAACCCTAACCCTAACCCTAACCCTAACCCTAACCCTAACCCTAACCCTAACCCTAACCCTAACCCTAACCCTAACCCTAACCCTAACCCTAACCCTAACCCTAACCCTAACCCTAACCCTAACTTCCTGGTACATTTCAACTTAAGGAGAGAACAAAAATGTGTTTAAAATTGTATTCAAAATCGTATAAGCCACACCCCTTTTCTGTCGGAAATCCCTCCCCCTCACCCTCATACTAGTTTCCAGGTACATTTCAACTTAAGGAGAGCATCAAATGACATTTAAAATTGTATGAGCCACACAACTGTTCTACAACCCAAACACAAACCCAAACCCTAACTACCTGGTACATTTCAACTTAAGGAGAGAACAAAAATGTGTTTAAAATTGTATTCAAAATCATATAAGCCACACCCCTTTTTTGTCGGAAAACCCTCCCCCTCTTCCTCATACTAGTTTCCAGGTACATTTCAACTTAAGGAGAGCATCAAATGACATTTAAAATTGTATGAGCCACACAACCCTAACCCTAACCCTAACCCTAACCCTAACCCTAACCCTAACCCTAACCCTAACCCTAACCCTAACCCTAACCCTGACTTCCTGGTACATTTCAACTTATGGAGAGAACAAAAATGTGTTTAAAATTGTATTCAAAATCGTATAAGCCACACCCCTTTTGTTTCGGAAAACCCTCCCCCTCACCCTCATACTAGTTTCCAGGTACATTTCAACTTAAGGAGAGCATCAAATGACATTTAAAATTGTATGAGCCACACAACTGTTCCCTAACCCTAACCCTAACCCTAACCCTAACCCTAACCCTAACCCTAACCCTAACCCTAACCCTAACCCTAACCCTAACCCTAACCCTAACCCTAACCCTAACCCTAACCCTAACCCTAACTTCCTGGTACATTTCAACTTAAGGAGAGAACAAAAATGTGTTTAAAATTGTATTCAAAATCGTATAAGCCACACCCCTTTTGTTTCGGAAAACCCTCCCCCTCACCCTCATACTAGTTTCCAGGTACATTTCAACTTAAGGAGAGCATCAAATGACATTTAAAATTGTATGAGCCACACAACTGTTCCACAACCCTAACCCTAACCCTAACCCTAACCCTAACCCTAACCCTAACCCTAACCCTAACCCTAACCCTAACCCTAACCCTAACCCTAACCCTAACCCTAACCCTAACCCTAACCCTAACCCTAACCCTAACCCTAACCCTAACCCTAACCCTAACCCTAACCCTAACTTCCTGGTACATTTCAACTTAAGGAGAGAACAAAAATGTGTTCAAAATCGTATTCAAAATCGTATAAGCCACACCCCTTTTCTGTCGGAAAACCCTCCCCCTCACCCTCATACTAGATTCCAGGTACATTTCAACTTAAGGAGAGCATCAAATGACATTTAAAATTGTATGAGCCACACAACTGTTCTACAACCCAAACCCAAACCCAAACCCTAACTTCCTGGTACATTTCAACTTAAGGAGAGAACAAAAATGTGCTTAAAATTGTATTCAAAATCGTATAAGCCACACCCCTTTTTTGTCGGAAAACCCTCCCCCTCACCCTCATACTAGTTTCCAGGTACATTTCAACTTAAGGAGAGCATCAAATGACATTTAAAATTGTATGAGCCACACAACTGTTCCACAACCCTAACCCTAACCCTAACCCTAACCCTAACCCTAACCCTAACCCTAACCCTAACCCTAACCCTAACCCTAACCCTAACCCTAACCCTAACCCTAACCCTAACCCTAACCCTAACCCTAACCCTAACCCTAACCCTAACTTCCTGGTACATTTCAACTTAAGGAGAGAACAAAAATGTGTTTTAAATTGTATTCAAAATCGTATAAGCCACACCCCTTTTGTTTCAGAAAACCTTCCCCCTCACCCTCATACTAGTTTCCAGGTACATTTCAACTTAAGGAGAGCATCAAATGACATTTAAAATTGTATGAGCCAAACAACTGTTCCACAACCCTAACCCTCACCCTAACCCTCACCCTAACCCTCACCCTAACCCTAACCCTAACTTCCTGGTACATTTCAACTTAAGGAGAGAACAAAAATGTGTTTAAAATTGTATTCAAAATCGTATAAGCCACACCCCTTTTGTTTCGGAAAACCCTCCCCCTCACCCTCATACTAGTTTCCAGGTACATTTCAACTTAAGGAGAGCATCAAATGACATTTAAAATTGTATGAGCCAAACAACTGTTCCACAACCCTAACCCTAACAACAACAATAACCATAACCCTAACCCTAACTTCCTGGTACATTTCAACTTAAGGAGAGAACAAAAATGTGTTTAAAATTGTATTTAAAATCGTATAAGCCACACCCCTTTTGTTTCGGAAAACCCTCCCCCTCACCCTCATACTAGTTTCCAGGTACATTTCAACTTAAGGAGAGCATCAAATGACATTTAAAATTGTATGAGCCAAACAACTGTTCCACAACCCTAACCCTAACCCTAACCCTAACCCTAACCCTAACCCTAACCCTAACCCTAACCCTAACCCTAACCCTAACCCTAACCCTAACCCTAACCCTAACCCTAACCCTAACCCTAACCCTAACCCTAACCCTAACCCTAACCCTAACCCTAACCCTAACCCCCTGGTACAATTCAACTTAAGGAGAGAACAAAAATGTGTTTAAAATTGTATTCAAAATCGTATAAGCCACACCCCTTTTGTTTCGGAAAACCCTCCCCCTCACCCTCATACTAGTTTCCAGGTACATTTCAACTTAAGGAGAGCATCAAATGACATTTAAAATTGTATGAGCCAAACAACTGTTCCACTACCCTAACCCTAACCCTAACCCTAACCCTAACTTCCTGGTACATTTCAACTTAAGGAGAGATCAAAAATGTGTTCAAAATCGTATTCAAAATCGTATAAGCCACACCCCTTTTCTGTCGGAAAACCCTCCCCCTCACCCTCATACTAGATTCCAGGTACATTTCAACTTAAGGAGAGCATCAAATGACATTTAAAATTGTATGAGCCACACAACTGTTCTACAACCCAAACACAAACCCAAACCCTAACTTCCTGGTACATTTCAACTTAAGGAGAGAACAAAAATGTGTTTAAAATTGTATTCAAAATCGTATAAGCCACACCCCTTTTCTGTCGGAAAACCCTCCCCCTCACCCTCATACTAGTTTCCAGGTACATTTCAACTTAAGGAGAGCATCAAATGACATTTAAAATTGTATGAGCCACACAACTGTTCTACAACCCAAACACAAACCCAAACCCTAACTACCTGGTACATTTCAACTTAAGGAGAGAACAAAAATGTGTTTAAAATTGTATTCAAAATCATATAAGCCACACCCCTTTTTTGTCGGAAAACCCTCCCCCTCACCCTCATACTAGTTTCCAGGTACATTTCAACTTAAGGAGAGCATCAAATGACATTTAAAATTGTATGAGCCACACAACTGTTCTACAACCCAAACACAAACCCAAACCCTAACTTCCTGGTACATTTCAACTTAAGGAGAGAACAAAAATGTGTTTAAAATTGTATTCAAAATCGTATAAGCCACACCCCTTTTCTGTCGGAAAACCCTCCCCCTCACCCTCATACTAGTTTCCAGGTACATTTCAACTTAAGGAGAGCATCAAATGACATTTAAAATTGTATGAGCCACACAACTGTTCTACAACCCAAACACAAACCCAAACCCTAACTTCCTGGTACATTTCAACTTAAGGAGAGAACAAAAATGTGTTTAAAATTGTATTCAAAATCGTATAAGCCACACCCCTTTTCTGTCGGAAAACCCTCCCCCTCACCCTCATACTAGTTTCCAGGTACATTTCAACTTAAGGAGAGCATCAAATGACATTTAAAATTGTATGAGCCACACAACTGTTCTACAACCCAAACACAAACCCAAACCCTAACTACCTGGTACATTTCAACTTAAGGAGAGATCAAAAATGTGTTCAAAATCGTATTCAAAATCGTATAAGCCACACCCCTTTTCTGTCGGAAAACCCTCCCCCTCACCCTCATACTAGATTCCAGGTACATTTCAACTTAAGGAGAGCATCAAATGACATTTAAAATTGTATGAGCCACACAACTGTTCTACAACCCAAACACAAACCCAAACCCTAACTTACTGGTACATTTCGACTTAAGGAGAGAACAAAAATGTGTTTAAAATTGTATTCAAAATCGTGTAAGCCACACCCCTTTTTTGTCGGAAAACCCTCCCCCTCACCCTCATACTAGTTTCCAGGTACATTTCAACTTAAGGAGAGCATCAAATGACATTTAAAATTGTATGAGCCACACAACTGTTCTACAACCCAAACACAAACCCAAACCCTAACTTCCTGGTACATTTCAACTTAAGGAGAGAACAAAAATGTGTTTAAAATTGTATTCAAAATCGTATAAGCCACACCCCTTTTCTGTCGGAAAACCCTCCCCCTCACCCTCATACTAGTTTCCAGGTACATTTCAACTTAAGGAGAGCATCAAATGACATTTAAAATTGTATGAGCCACACAACTGTTCTACAACCCAAACACAAACCCAAACCCTAACTACCTGGTACATTTCAACTTAAGGAGAGAACAAAAATGTGTTTAAAATTGTATTCAAAATCATATAAGCCACACCCCTTTTTTGTCGGAAAACCCTCCCCCTCTTCCTCATACTAGTTTCCAGGTACATTTCAACTTAAGGAGAGCATCAAATGACATTTAAAATTGTATGAGCCACACAACCCTAACCCTAACCCTAACCCTAACCCTAACCCTAACCCTAACCCTAACCCTAACCCTAACCCTAACCCTAACCCTAACCCTAACCCTAACCCTAACCCTAACCCTAACCCTAACCCTAACCCTAACCCTAACCCTAACCCTAACCCTAACTTCCTGGTACATTTCAACTTAAGGAGAGAACAAAAATGTGTTTAAAATTGTATTCAAAATCGTATAAGCCACACCCCTTTTCTGTCGGAAAACCCTCCCCCTCACCCTCATACTAGTTTCCAGGTACATTTCAACTTAAGGAGAGCATCAAATGACATTTAAAATTGTATGAGCCACACAACTGTTCTACAACCCAAACACAAACCCAAACCCTAACTACCTGGTACATTTCAACTTAAGGAGAGAACAAAAATGTGTTTAAAATTGTATTCAAAATCATATAAGCCACACCCCTTTTTTGTCGGAAAACCCTCCCCCTCTTCCTCATACTAGTTTCCAGGTACATTTCAACTTAAGGAGAGCATCAAATGACATTTAAAATTGTATGAGCCACACAACCCTAACCCTAACCCTAACCCTAACCCTAACCCTAACCCTAACCCTAACCCTAACCCTAACCCTAACCCTAACCCTAACCCTAACCCTAACCCTAACCCTAACCCTAACCCTAACCCTAACCCTGACTTCCTGGTACATTTCAACTTATGGAGAGAACAAAAATGTGTTTAAAATTGTATTCAAAATCGTATAAGCCACACCCCTTTTGTTTCGGAAAACCCTCCCCCTCACCCTCATACTAGTTTCCAGGTACATTTCAACTTAAGGAGAGCATCAAATGACATTTAAAATTGTATGAGCCACACAACTGTTCCCTAACCCTAACCCTAACCCTAACCCTAACCCTAACCCTAACCCTAACCCTAACCCTAACCCTAACCCTAACCCTAACCCTAACCCTAACCCTAACCCTAACCCTAACCCTAACCCTAACCCTAACCCTAACCCTAACTTCCTGGTACAATTCAACTTAAGGAGAGAACAAAAATGTGTTCAAAATTGTATTCAAAATCGTATAAGCCACACCCCTTTTCTGTCGGAAAACGATCCCTCTCACCCTCATACTAGTTTCCAGGTACATTTCAACTTAAGGAGAGCATCAAATGACATTTAAAATTGTATGAGCCACACAACTGTTCTACAACCCAAACACAAACCCAAACCCTAACTTACTGGTACATTTCGACTTAAGGAGAGAACAAAAATGTGTTTAAAATTGTATTCAAAATCGTGTAAGCCACACCCCTTTTTTGTCGGAAAACCCTCCCCCTCACCCTCATACTAGTTTCCAGGTACATTTCAACTTAAGGAGAGCATCAAATGACATTTA
Source organism: Hyla sarda (assembly GCF_029499605.1). Classification (NCBI taxonomy): domain Eukaryota; kingdom Metazoa; phylum Chordata; class Amphibia; order Anura; family Hylidae; genus Hyla; species Hyla sarda. The sequence continues at coordinate 61,579,615 of NC_079193.1, read as the reverse complement.
AAATTGTATGAGCCACACAACTGTACCCTAACCCTAACCCTAACCCTAACCCTAACCCTAACCCTAACCCTAACCCTAACCCTAACCCTAACCCTAACCCTAACCCTAACTTCCTGGTACATTTCAACTTAAGGAGAGAACAAAAATGTGTTTTAAATTGTATTTAAAATCGTATAAGCCACACCCCTTTTGTTTCAGAAAACCCTCCCCCTCACCCTCATACTAGTTTCCAGGTACATTTCAACTTAAGGAGAGCATCAAATGACATTTAAAATTGTATGAGCCAAACAACTGTTCCACAACCCTAACCCTAACCCTAACCCTAACCCTAACCCTAACCCTAACCCTAACCCTAACCCTAACCCTAACCCTAACCCTAACCCTAACCCTAACCCTAACCCTAACCCTAACCCTAACCCTAACCTCCTGGTACATTTCAACTTAAGGAGAGAACAAAAATGTGTTCAAAATCGTATAAGCCACACCCCTTTTCTGTCGGAAAACCCTCACCCTTACCCTCATACTAGATTCCAGGTACATTTCAACTTAAGGAGAGCATCAAATGACATTTAAAATTGTATGAGCCACACAACTGTTCTACAACCCAAACACAAACCCAAACCCTAACTTCCTGGTACATTTCAACTTAAGGAGAGAACAAAAATGTGTTTAAAATTGTATTCAAAATCATATAAGCCACACCCCTTTTTTGTCGGAAAACCCTCCCCCTCTTCCTCATACTAGTTTCCAGGTACATTTCAACTTAAGGAGAGCATCAAATGACATTTAAAATTGTATGAGCCACACAACCCTAACCCTAACCCTAACCCTAACCCTAACCCTAACCCTAACCCGACTTCCTGGTACATTTCAACTTATGGAGAGAACAAAAATGTGTTTAAAATTGTATTCAAAATCGTATAAGCCACACCCCTTTTGTTTCAGAAAACCCTCCCCCTCACCCTCATACTAGTTTCCAGGTACATTTCAACTTAAGGAGAGCATCAAATGACATTTAAAATTGTATGAGCCACACAACTGTTCCCTAACCCTAACCCTAACCCTAACCCTAACCCTAACCCTAACCCTAACCCTAACCCTAACCCTAACCCTAACCCTAACCCTAACCCTAACCCTAACCCTAACCCTAACCCTAACCCTAACCCTAACCCTAACCCTAACCCTAACTTCCTGGTACATTTCAACTTAAGGAGAGAACAAAAATGTGTTTAAAATTGTATTCAAAATCGTATAAGCCACACCCCTTTTCTGTCGGAAATCCCTCCCCCTCACCCTCATACTAGTTTCCAGGTACATTTCAACTTAAGGAGAGCATCAAATGACATTTAAAATTGTATGAGCCACACAACTGTTCTACAACCCAAACACAAACCCAAACCCTAACTACCTGGTACATTTCAACTTAAGGAGAGAACAAAAATGTGTTTAAAATTGTATTCAAAATCATATAAGCCACACCCCTTTTTTGTCGGAAAACCCTCCCCCTCTTCCTCATACTAGTTTCCAGGTACATTTCAACTTAAGGAGAGCATCAAATGACATTTAAAATTGTATGAGCCACACAACCCTAACCCTAACCCTAACCCTAACCCTAACCCTAACCCTAACCCTAACCCTAACCCTAACCCTAACCCTAACCCTAACCCTAACCCTAACCCTAACCCTAACCCTGACTTCCTGGTACATTTCAACTTATGGAGAGAACAAAAATGTTTTTAAAATTGTATTCAAAATCGTATAAGCCACACCCCTTTTGTTTCGGAAAACCCTCCCCCTCACCCTCATACTAGTTTCCAGGTACATTTCAACTTAAGGAGAGCATCAAATGACATTTAAAATTGTATGAGCCACACAACTGTTCCCTAACCCTAACCCTAACCCTAACCCTAACCCTAACCCTAACCCTAACCCTAACCCTAACCCTAACTTCCTGGTACATTTCAACTTAAGGAGAGAACAAAAATGTGTTTAAAATTGTATTCAAAATCGTATAAGCCACACCCCTTTTGTTTCGGAAAACCCTCCCCCTCACCCTCATACTAGTTTCCAGGTACATTTCAACTTAAGGAGAGCATCAAATGACATTTAAAATTGTATGAGCCACACAACTGTTCCACAACCCTAACCCTAACCCTAACCCTAACCCTAACCCTAACCCTAACCCTAACCCTAACCCTAACCCTAACCCTAACCCTAACCCTAACCCTAACCCTAACCCTAACCCTAACCCTAACCCTAACCCTAACCCTAACCCTAACTTCCTGGTACATTTCAACTTAAGGAGAGAACAAAAATGTGTTCAAAATCGTATTCAAAATCGTATAAGCCACACCCCTTTTCTGTCGGAAAACCCTCCCCCTCACCCTCATACTAGATTCCAGGTACATTTCAACTTAAGGAGAGCATCAAATGACATTTAAAATTGTATGAGCCACACAACTGTTCTACAACCCAAACCCAAACCCAAACCCTAACTTCCTGGTACATTTCAACTTAAGGAGAGAACAAAAATGTGCTTAAAATTGTATTCAAAATCGTATAAGCCACACCCCTTTTTTGTCGGAAAACCCTCCCCCTCACCCTCATACTAGTTTCCAGGTACATTTCAACTTAAGGAGAGCATCAAATGACATTTAAAATTGTATGAGCCACACAACTGTTCCACAACCCTAACCCTAACCCTAACCCTAACCCTAACCCTAACCCTAACCCTAACCCTAACCCTAACCCTAACCCTAACCCTAACCCTAACCCTAACCCTAACCCTAACCCTAACCCTAACCCTAACCCTAACCCTAACCCTAACCCTAACCCTAACCCTAACTTCCTGGTACATTTCAACTTAAGGAGAGAACAAAAATGTGTTTTAAATTGTATTCAAAATCGTATAAGCCACACCCCTTTTGTTTCAGAAAACCTTCCCCCTCACCCTCATACTAGTTTCCAGGTACATTTCAACTTAAGGAGAGCATCAAATGACATTTAAAATTGTATGAGCCAAACAACTGTTCCACAACCCTAACCCTCACCCTAACCCTCACCCTAACCCTAACCCTAACTTCCTGGTACATTTCAACTTAAGGAGAGAACAAAAATGTGTTTAAAATTGTATTCAAAATCGTATAAGCCACACCCCTTTTGTTTCGGAAAACCCTCCCCCTCACCCTCATACTAGTTTCCAGGTACATTTCAACTTAAGGAGAGCATCAAATGACATTTAAAATTGTATGAGCCAAACAACTGTTCCACAACCCTAACCCTAACAACAACAATAACCATAACCCTAACCCTAACTTCCTGGTACATTTCAACTTAAGGAGAGAACAAAAATGTGTTTAAAATTGTATTTAAAATCGTATAAGCCACACCCCTTTTGTTTCGGAAAACCCTCCCCCTCACCCTCATACTAGTTTCCAGGTACATTTCAACTTAAGGAGAGCATCAAATGACATTTAAAATTGTATGAGCCAAACAACTGTTCCACAACCCTAACCCTAACCCTAACCCTAACCCTAACCCTAACCCTAACCCTAACCCTAACCCTAACCCTAACCCTAACCCTAACCCTAACCCTAACCCTAACCCTAACCCTAACCCTAACCCTAACCCTAACCCTAACCCTAACCCTAACCCTAACCCTAACCCCCTGGTACAATTCAACTTAAGGAGAGAACAAAAATGTGTTTAAAATTGTATTCAAAATCGTATAAGCCACACCCCTTTTGTTTCGGAAAACCCTCCCCCTCAACCTCATACTAGTTTCCAGGTACATTTCAACTTAAGGAGAGCATCAAATGACATTTAAAATTGTATGAGCCAAACAACTGTTCCACTACCCTAACCCTAACCCTAACCCTAACCCTAACTTCCTGGTACATTTCAACTTAAGGAGAGATCAAAAATGTGTTCAAAATCGTATTCAAAATCGTATAAGCCACACCCCTTTTCTGTCGGAAAACCCTCCCCCTCACCCTCATACTAGATTCCAGGTACATTTCAACTTAAGGAGAGCATCAAATGACATTTAAAATTGTATGAGCCACACAACTGTTCTACAACCCAAACACAAACCCAAACCCTAACTTCCTGGTACATTTCAACTTAAGGAGAGAACAAAAATGTGTTTAAAATTGTATTCAAAATCGTATAAGCCACACCCCTTTTCTGTCGGAAAACCCTCCCCCTCACCCTCATACTAGTTTCCAGGTACATTTCAACTTAAGGAGAGCATCAAATGACATTTAAAATTGTATGAGCCACACAACTGTTCTACAACCCAAACACAAACCCAAACCCTAACTACCTGGTACATTTCAACTTAAGGAGAGAACAAAAATGTGTTTAAAATTGTATTCAAAATCATATAAGCCACACCCCTTTTTTGTCGGAAAACCCTCCCCCTCACCCTCATACTAGTTTCCAGGTACATTTCAACTTAAGGAGAGCATCAAATGACATTTAAAATTGTATGAGCCACACAACTGTTCTACAACCCAAACACAAACCCAAACCCTAACTTCCTGGTACATTTCAACTTAAGGAGAGAACAAAAATGTGTTTAAAATTGTATTCAAAATCGTATAAGCCACACCCCTTTTCTGTCGGAAAACCCTCCCCCTCACCCTCATACTAGTTTCCAGGTACATTTCAACTTAAGGAGAGCATCAAATGACATTTAAAATTGTATGAGCCACACAACTGTTCTACAACCCAAACACAAACCCAAACCCTAACTTCCTGGTACATTTCAACTTAAGGAGAGAACAAAAATGTGTTTAAAATTGTATTCAAAATCGTATAAGCCACACCCCTTTTCTGTCGGAAAACCCTCCCCCTCACCCTCATACTAGTTTCCAGGTACATTTCAACTTAAGGAGAGCATCAAATGACATTTAAAATTGTATGAGCCACACAACTGTTCTACAACCCAAACACAAACCCAAACCCTAACTACCTGGTACATTTCAACTTAAGGAGAGATCAAAAATGTGTTCAAAATCGTATTCAAAATCGTATAAGCCACACCCCTTTTCTGTCGGAAAACCCTCCCCCTCACCCTCATACTAGATTCCAGGTACATTTCAACTTAAGGAGAGCATCAAATGACATTTAAAATTGTATGAGCCACACAACTGTTCTACAACCCAAACACAAACCCAAACCCTAACTTACTGGTACATTTCGACTTAAGGAGAGAACAAAAATGTGTTTAAAATTGTATTCAAAATCGTGTAAGCCACACCCCTTTTTTGTCGGAAAACCCTCCCCCTCACCCTCATACTAGTTTCCAGGTACATTTCAACTTAAGGAGAGCATCAAATGACATTTAAAATTGTATGAGCCACACAACTGTTCTACAACCCAAACACAAACCCAAACCCTAACTTCCTGGTACATTTCAACTTAAGGAGAGAACAAAAATGTGTTTAAAATTGTATTCAAAATCGTATAAGCCACACCCCTTTTCTGTCGGAAAACCCTCCCCCTCACCCTCATACTAGTTTCCAGGTACATTTCAACTTAAGGAGAGCATCAAATGACATTTAAAATTGTATGAGCCACACAACTGTTCTACAACCCAAACACAAACCCAAACCCTAACTACCTGGTACATTTCAACTTAAGGAGAGAACAAAAATGTGTTTAAAATTGTATTCAAAATCATATAAGCCACACCCCTTTTTTGTCGGAAAACCCTCCCCCTCTTCCTCATACTAGTTTCCAGGTACATTTCAACTTAAGGAGAGCATCAAATGACATTTAAAATTGTATGAGCCACACAACCCTAACCCTAACCCTAACCCTAACCCTAACCCTAACCCTAACCCTAACCCTAACCCTAACCCTAACCCTAACCCTAACCCTAACCCTAACCCTAACCCTAACCCTAACCCTAACCCTAACCCTGACTTCCTGGTACATTTCAACTTATGGAGAGAACAAAAATGTGTTTAAAATTGTATTCAAAATCGTATAAGCCACACCCCTTTTGTTTCGGAAAACCCTCCCCCTCACCCTCATACTAGTTTCCAGGTACATTTCAACTTAAGGAGAGCATCAAATGACATTTAAAATTGTATGAGCCACACAACTGTTCCCTAACCCTAACCCTAACCCTAACCCTAACCCTAACCCTAACCCTAACCCTAACCCTAACCCTAACCCTAACCCTAACCCTAACCCTAACCCTAACCCTAACCCTAACCCTAACCCTAACCCTAACCCTAACCCTAACCCTAACCCTAACCCTAACTTCCTGGTACATTTCAACTTAAGGAGAGAACAAAAATGTGTTTAAAATTGTATTCAAAATCGTATAAGCCACACCCCTTTTGTTTCGGAAAACCCTCCCCCTCACCCTCATACTAGTTTCCAGGTACATTTCAACTTAAGGAGAGCATCAAATGACATTTAAAATTGTATGAGCCACACAACTGTTCCACAACCCTAACCCTAACCCTAACCCTAACCCTAACCCTAACCCTAACCCTAACCCTAACCCTAACCCTAACCCTAACCCTAACCCTAACCCTAACCCTAACCCTAACCCTAACCCTAACCCTAACCCTAACCCTAACCCTAACCCTAACCCTAACCCTAACCCTAACTTCCTGGTACATTTCAACTTAAGGAGAGAACAAAAATGTGTTCAAAATCGTATTCAAAATCGTATAAGCCACACCCCTTTTCTGTCGGAAAACCCTCCCCCTCACCCTCATACTAGATTCCAGGTACATTTCAACTTAAGGAGAGCATCAAATGACATTTAAAATTGTATGAGCCACACAACTGTTCTACAACCCAAACCCAAACCCAAACCCTAACTTCCTGGTACATTTCAACTTAAGGAGAGAACAAAAATGTGCTTAAAATTGTATTCAAAATCGTATAAGCCACACCCCTTTTTTGTCGGAAAACCCTCCCCCTCACCCTCATACTAGTTTCCAGGTACATTTCAACTTAAGGAGAGCATCAAATGACATTTAAAATTGTATGAGCCACACAACTGTTCCACAACCCTAACCCTAACCCTAACCCTAACCCTAACCCTAACCCTAACCCTAACCCTAACCCTAACCCTAACCCTAACCCTAACCCTAACCCTAACCCTAACCCTAACCCTAACCCTAACCCTAACCCTAACCCTAACCCTAACTTCCTGGTACATTTCAACTTAAGGAGAGAACAAAAATGTGTTTTAAATTGTATTCAAAATCGTATAAGCCACACCCCTTTTGTTTCAGAAAACCTTCCCCCTCACCCTCATACTAGTTTCCAGGTACATTTCAACTTAAGGAGAGCATCAAATGACATTTAAAATTGTATGAGCCAAACAACTGTTCCACAACCCTAACCCTCACCCTAACCCTCACCCTAACCCTCACCCTAACCCTAACCCTAACTTCCTGGTACATTTCAACTTAAGGAGAGAACAAAAATGTGTTTAAAATTGTATTCAAAATCGTATAAGCCACACCCCTTTTGTTTCGGAAAACCCTCCCCCTCACCCTCATACTAGTTTCCAGGTACATTTCAACTTAAGGAGAGCATCAAATGACATTTAAAATTGTATGAGCCAAACAACTGTTCCACAACCCTAACCCTAACAACAACAATAACCATAACCCTAACCCTAACCCTAACCCTAACTTCCTGGTACATTTCAACTTAAGGAGAGAACAAAAATGTGTTTAAAATTGTATTTAAAATCGTATAAGCCACACCCCTTTTGTTTCGGAAAACCCTCCCCCTCACCCTCATACTAGTTTCCAGGTACATTTCAACTTAAGGAGAGCATCAAATGACATTTAAAATTGTATGAGCCAAACAACTGTTCCACAACCCTAACCCTAACCCTAACCCTAACCCTAACCCTAACCCTAACCCTAACCCTAACCCTAACCCTAACCCTAACCCTAACCCTAACCCTAACCCTAACCCTAACCCTAACCCTAACCCTAACCCTAACCCTAACCCTAACCCTAACCCCCTGGTACAATTCAACTTAAGGAGAGAACAAAAATGTGTTTAAAATTGTATTCAAAATCGTATAAGCCACACCCCTTTTGTTTCGGAAAACCCTCCCCCTCACCCTCATACTAGTTTCCAGGTACATTTCAACTTAAGGAGAGCATCAAATGACATTTAAAATTGTATGAGCCAAACAACTGTTCCACTACCCTAACCCTAACCCTAACCCTAACCCTAACTTCCTGGTACATTTCAACTTAAGGAGAGATCAAAAATGTGTTCAAAATCGTATTCAAAATCGTATAAGCCACACCCCTTTTCTGTCGGAAAACCCTCCCCCTCACCCTCATACTAGATTCCAGGTACATTTCAACTTAAGGAGAGCATCAAATGACATTTAAAATTGTATGAGCCACACAACTGTTCTACAACCCAAACACAAACCCAAACCCTAACTTCCTGGTACATTTCAACTTAAGGAGAGAACAAAAATGTGTTTAAAATTGTATTCAAAATCGTATAAGCCACACCCCTTTTCTGTCGGAAAACCCTCCCCCTCACCCTCATACTAGTTTCCAGGTACATTTCAACTTAAGGAGAGCATCAAATGACATTTAAAATTGTATGAGCCACACAACTGTTCTACAACCCAAACACAAACCCAAACCCTAACTACCTGGTACATTTCAACTTAAGGAGAGAACAAAAATGTGTTTAAAATTGTATTCAAAATCATATAAGCCACACCCCTTTTTTGTCAGAAAACCCTCCCCCTCACCCTCATACTAGTTTCCAGGTACATTTCAACTTAAGGAGAGCATCAAATGACATTTAAAATTGTATGAGCCACACAACTGTTCTACAACCCAAACACAAACCCAAACCCTAACTTCCTGGTACATTTCAACTTAAGGAGAGAACAAAAATGTGTTTAAAATTGTATTCAAAATCGTATAAGCCACACCCCTTTTCTGTCGGAAAACCCTCCCCCTCACCCTCATACTAGTTTCCAGGTACATTTCAACTTAAGGAGAGCATCAAATGACATTTAAAATTGTATGAGCCACACAACTGTTCTACAACCCAAACACAAACCCAAACCCTAACTACCTGGTACATTTCAACTTAAGGAGAGATCAAAAATGTGTTCAAAATCGTATTCAAAATCGTATAAGCCACACCCCTTTTCTGTCGGAAAACCCTCCCCCTCACCCTCATACTAGATTCCAGGTACATTTCAACTTAAGGAGAGCATCAAATGACATTTAAAATTGTATGAGCCACACAACTGTTCTACAACCCAAACACAAACCCAAACCCTAACTTACTGGTACATTTCGACTTAAGGAGAGAACAAAAATGTGTTTAAAATTGTATTCAAAATCGTGTAAGCCACACCCCTTTTTTGTCGGAAAACCCTCCCCCTCACCCTCATACTAGTTTCCAGGTACATTTCAACTTAAGGAGAGCATCAAATGACATTTAAAATTGTATGAGCCACACAACTGTTCTACAACCCAAACACAAACCCAAACCCTAACTTCCTGGTACATTTCAACTTAAGGAGAGAACAAAAATGTGTTTAAAATTGTATTCAAAATCGTATAAGCCACACCCCTTTTGTTTCGGAAAACCCTCCCCCTCACCCTCATACTAGTTTCCAGGTACATTTCAACTTAAGGAGAGCATCAAATGACATTTAAAATTGTATGAGCCACACAACTGTTCTACAACCCAAACACAAACCCAAACCCTAACTACCTGGTACATTTCAACTTAAGGAGAGAACAAAAATGTGTTTAAAATTGTATTCAAAATCATATAAGCCACACCCCTTTTTTGTCGGAAAACCCTCCCCCTCTTCCTCATACTAGTTTCCAGGTACATTTCAACTTAAGGAGAGCATCAAATGACATTTAAAATTGTATGAGCCACACAACCCTAACCCTAACCCTAACCCTAACCCTAACCCTAACCCTAACCCTAACCCTAACCCTAACCCTAACCCTAACCCTAACCCTAACCCTAACCCTAACCCTAACCCTAACCCTAACCCTGACTTCCTGGTACATTTCAACTTATGGAGAGAACAAAAATGTGTTTAAAATTGTATTTAAAATCGTATAAGCCACACCCCTTTTGTTTCGGAAAACCCTCCCCCTCACCCTCATACTAGTTTCCAGGTACATTTCAACTTAAGGAGAGCATCAAATGACATTTAAAATTGTATGAGCCAAACAACTGTTCCACAACCCTAACCCTAACCCTAACCCTAACCCTAACCCTAACCCTAACCCTAACCCTAACCCTAACCCTAACCCTAACCCTAACCCTAACCCTAACCCTAACCCTAACCCTAACCCTAACCCTAACCCTAACCCTAACCCTAACCCTAACCCTAACCCCCTGGTACAATTCAACTTAAGGAGAGAACAAAAATGTGTTTAAAATTGTATTCAAAATCGTATAAGCCACACCCCTTTTGTTTCGGAAAACCCTCCCCCTCACCCTCATACTAGTTTCCAGGTACATTTCAACTTAAGGAGAGCATCAAATGACATTTAAAATTGTATGAGCCAAACAACTGTTCCACTACCCTAACCCTAACCCTAACCCTAACCCTAACCCTAACCCTAACCCTAACCCTAACCCTAACCCTAACCCTAACTTCCTGGTACATTTCAACTTAAGGAGAGATCAAAAATGTGTTCAAAATCGTATTCAAAATCGTATAAGCCACACCCCTTTTCTGTCGGAAAACCCTCCCCCTCACCCTCATACTAGATTCCAGGTACATTTCAACTTAAGGAGAGCATCAAATGACATTTAAAATTGTATGAGCCACACAACTGTTCTACAACCCAAACACAAACCCAAACCCTAACTTCCTGGTACATTTCAACTTAAGGAGAGAACAAAAATGTGTTTAAAATTGTATTCAAAATCGTATAAGCCACACCCCTTTTCTGTCGGAAAACCCTCCCCCTCACCCTCATACTAGTTTCCAGGTACATTTCAACTTAAGGAGAGCATCAAATGACATTTAAAATTGTATGAGCCACACAACTGTTCTACAACCCAAACACAAACCCAAACCCTAACTACCTGGTACATTTCAACTTAAGGAGAGAACAAAAATGTGTTTAAAATTGTATTCAAAATCATATAAGCCACACCCCTTTTTTGTCGGAAAACCCTCCCCCTCACCCTCATACTAGTTTCCAGGTACATTTCAACTTAAGGAGAGCATCAAATGACATTTAAAATTGTATGAGCCACACAACTGTTCTACAACCCAAACACAAACCCAAACCCTAACTTCCTGGTACATTTCAACTTAAGGAGAGAACAAAAATGTGTTTAAAATTGTATTCAAAATCGTATAAGCCACACCCCTTTTCTGTCGGAAAACCCTCCCCCTCACCCTCATACTAGTTTCCAGGTACATTTCAACTTAAGGAGAGCATCAAATGACATTTAAAATTGTATGAGCCACACAACTGTTCTACAACCCAAACACAAACCCAAACCCTAACTTCCTGGTACATTTCAACTTAAGGAGAGAACAAAAATGTGTTTAAAATTGTATTCAAAATCGTATAAGCCACACCCCTTTTCTGTCGGAAAACCCTCCCCCTCACCCTCATACTAGTTTCCAGGTACATTTCAACTTAAGGAGAGCATCAAATGACATTTAAAATTGTATGAGCCACACAACTGTTCTACAACCCAAACACAAACCCAAACCCTAACTACCTGGTACATTTCAACTTAAGGAGAGATCAAAAATGTGTTCAAAATCGTATTCAAAATCGTATAAGCCACACCCCTTTTCTGTCGGAAAACCCTCCCCCTCACCCTCATACTAGATTCCAGGTACATTTCAACTTAAGGAGAGCATCAAATGACATTTAAAATTGTATGAGCCACACAACTGTTCTACAACCCAAACACAAACCCAAACCCTAACTTACTGGTACATTTCGACTTAAGGAGAGAACAAAAATGTGTTTAAAATTGTATTCAAAATCGTGTAAGCCACACCCCTTTTTTGTCGGAAAACCCTCCCCCTCACCCTCATACTAGTTTCCAGGTACATTTCAACTTAAGGAGAGCATCAAATGACATTTAAAATTGTATGAGCCACACAACTGTTCTACAACCCAAACACAAACCCAAACCCTAACTTCCTGGTACATTTCAACTTAAGGAGAGAACAAAAATGTGTTTAAAATTGTATTCAAAATCGTATAAGCCACACCCCTTTTCTGTCGGAAAACCCTCCCCCTCACCCTCATACTAGTTTCCAGGTACATTTCAACTTAAGGAGAGCATCAAATGACATTTAAAATTGTATGAGCCACACAACTGTTCTACAACCCAAACACAAACCCAAACCCTAACTACCTGGTACATTTCAACTTAAGGAGAGAACAAAAATGTGTTTAAAATTGTATTCAAAATCATATAAGCCACACCCCTTTTTTGTCGGAAAACCCTCCCCCTCTTCCTCATACTAGTTTCCAGGTACATTTCAACTTAAGGAGAGCATCAAATGACATTTAAAATTGTATGAGCCACACAACCCTAACCCTAACCCTAACCCTAACCCTAACCCTAACCCTAACCCTAACCCTAACCCTAACCCTAACCCTAACCCTAACCCTAACCCTAACCCTAACCCTAACCCTAACCCTAACCCTAACCCTAACCCTAACCCTAACCCTAACCCTGACTTCCTGGTACATTTCAACTTATGGAGAGAACAAAAATGTGTTTAAAATTGTATTCAAAATCGTATAAGCCACACCCCTTTTGTTTCGGAAAACCCTCCCCCTCACCCTCATACTAGTTTCCAGGTACATTTCAACTTAAGGAGAGCATCAAATGACATTTAAAATTGTATGAGCCACACAACTGTTCCCTAACCCTAACCCTAACCCTAACCCTAACCCTAACCCTAACCCTAACCCTAACCCTAACCCTAACCCTAACCCTAACCCTAACCCTAACCCTAACCCTAACCCTAACCCTAACCCTAACCCTAACCCTAACCCTAACTTCCTGGTACATTTCAACTTAAGGAGAGAACAAAAATGTGTTTAAAATTGTATTCAAAATCGTATAAGCCACACCCCTTTTGTTTCGGAAAACCCTCCCCCTCACCCTCATACTAGTTTCCAGGTACATTTCAACTTAAGGAGAGCATCAAATGACATTTAAAATTGTATGAGCCACACAACTGTTCCACAACCCTAACCCTAACCCTAACCCTAACCCTAACCCTAACCCTAACCCTAACCCTAACCCTAACCCTAACCCTAACCCTAACCCTAACCCTAACCCTAACCCTAACCCTAACCCTAACCCTAACATTAACCCTAACCCTAACCCTAACTTCCTGGTACATTTCAACTTAAGGAGAGAACAAAAATGTGTTCAAAATCGTATTCAAAATCGTATAAGCCACACCCCTTTTCTGTCGGAAAACCCTCCCCCTCACCCTCATACTAGATTCCAGGTACATTTCAACTTAAGGAGAGCATCAAATGACATTTAAAATTGTATGAGCCACACAACTGTTCTACAACCCAAACCCAAACCCAAACCCTAACTTCCTGGTACATTTCAACTTAAGGAGAGAACAAAAATGTGCTTAAAATTGTATTCAAAATCGTATAAGCCACACCCCTTTTTTGTCGGAAAACCCTCCCCCTCACCCTCATACTAGTTTCCAGGTACATTTCAACTTAAGGAGAGCATCAAATGACATTTAAAATTGTATGAGCCACACAACTGTTCCACAACCCTAACCCTAACCCTAACCCTAACCCTAACCCTAACCCTAACCCTAACCCTAACCCTAACCCTAACCCTAACCCTAACCCTAACCCTAACCCTAACCCTAACCCTAACCCTAACCCTAACCCTAACCCTAACCCTAACCCTAACCCTAACCCTAACCTCCTGGTACATTTCAACTTAAGGAGAGAAAAAAAATGTGTTCAAAATCGTATTCAAAATCGTATAAGCCACACCCCTTTTCTGTCGGAAAACCCTCACCCTTACCCTCATACTAGATTCCAGGTACATTTCAACTTAAGGAGAGCATCAAATGACATTTAAAATTGTATGAGCCACACAACTGTTCTACAACCCAAACACAAACCCAAACCCTAACTACCTGGTACATTTCAACTTAAGGAGAGAACAAAAATGTGTTTAAAATTGTATTCAAAATCATATAAGCCACACCCCTTTTTTGTCGGAAAACCCTCCCCCTCTTCCTCATACTAGTTTCCAGGTACATTTCAACTTAAGGAGAGCATCAAATGACATTTAAAATTGTATGAGCCACACAACCCTAACCCTAACCCTAACCCTAACCCTAACCCTAACCCTAACCCGACTTCCTGGTACATTTCAACTTATGGAGAGAACAAAAATGTGTTTAAAATTGTATTCAAAATCGTATAAGCCACACCCCTTTTGTTTCGGAAAACCCTCCCCCTCACCCTCATACTAGTTTCCAGGTACATTTCAACTTAAGGAGAGCATCAAATGACATTTAAAATTGTATGAGCCACACAACTGTTCCACAACAACCCTAACCCTAACCCTAACCCTAACCCTAACCCTAACCCTAACCCTAACCCTAACCCTAACCCTAACCCTAACCCTAACCCTAACCCTAACCCTAACCCTAACCCTAACCCTAACCCTAACCCTAACCCTAACCCTAACCCTAACTTCCTGGTACATTTCAACTTAAGGATAGAACAAAAATGTGTTCAAAATCGTATTCAAAATCGTATAAGCCACACCCCTTTTCTGTCGGAAAACCCTCCCCCTCACCCTCATACTAGATTCCAGGTACATTTCAACTTAAGGAGAGCATCAAATGACATTTAAAATTGTATGAGCCACACAACTGTTCTACAACCCAAACCCAAACCCAAACCCTAACTTCCTGGTACATTTCAACTTAAGGAGAGAACAAAAATGTGTTTAAAATTGTATTCAAAATCGTATAAGCCACACCCCTTTTGTTTCGGAAAACCCTCCCCCTCACCCTCATACTAGTTTCCAGGTACATTTCAACTTAAGGAGAGCATCAAATGACATTTAAAATTGTATGAGCCAAACAACTGTTCCACAACCCTAACCCTAACAATAACAATAACCATAACCATAACCCTAACCCTAACCCTAACCCTAACTTCCTGGTACATTTCAACTTAAGGAGAGAACAAAAATGTGTTTAAAATTGTATTTAAAATCGTATAAGCCACACCCCTTTTGTTTCGGAAAACCCTCCCCCTCACCCTCATACTAGTTTCCAGGTACATTTCAACTTAAGGAGAGCATCAAATGACATTTAAAATTGTGTGAGCCAAACAACTGTTCCACAACCCTAACCCTAACCCTAACCCTAACCCTAACCCTAACCCTAACCCTAACCCTAACCCTAACCCTAACCCTAACCCTAACCCTAACCCTAACCCTAACCCTAACCCTGACTTCCTGGTACATTTCAACTTATGGAGAGAACAAAAATGTGTTTAAAATTGTATTCAAAATCGTATAAGCCACACCCCTTTTGTTTCGGAAAACCCTCCCCCTCACCCTCATACTAGTTTCCAGGTACATTTCAACTTAAGGAGAGCATCAAATGACATTTAAAATTGTATGAGCCACACAACTGTTCCCTAACCCTAACCCTAACCCTAACCCTAACCCTAACCCTAACCCTAACCCTAACCCTAACCCTAACCCTAACCCTAACCCTAACCCTAACCCTAACCCTAACCCTAACCCTAACCCTAACCCTAACCCTAACCCTAACCCTAACCCTAACCCTAACTTCCTGGTACATTTCAACTTAAGGAGAGAACAAAAATGTGTTTAAAATTGTATTCAAAATCGTATAAGCCACACCCCTTTTGTTTCGGAAAACCCTCCCCCTCACCCTCATACTAGTTTCCAGGTACATTTCAACTTAAGGAGAGCATCAAATGACATTTAAAATTGTATGAGCCACACAACTGTTCCACAACCCTAACCCTAACCCTAACCCTAACCCTAACCCTAACCCTAACCCTAACCCTAACCCTAACCCTAACCCTAACCCTAACCCTAACCCTAACCCTAACCCTAACCCTAACCCTAACCCTAACCCTAACATTAACCCTAACCCTAACCCTAACTTCCTGGTACATTTCAACTTAAGGAGAGAACAAAAATGTGTTCAAAATCGTATTCAAAATCGTATAAGCCACACCCCTTTTCTGTCGGAAAACCCTCCCCCTCACCCTCATACTAGATTCCAGGTACATTTCAACTTAAGGAGAGCATCAAATGACATTTAAAATTGTATGAGCCACACAACTGTTCTACAACCCAAACCCAAACCCAAACCCTAACTTCCTGGTACATTTCAACTTAAGGAGAGAACAAAAATGTGCTTAAAATTGTATTCAAAATCGTATAAGCCACACCCCTTTTTTGTCGGAAAACCCTCCCCCTCACCCTCATACTAGTTTCCAGGTACATTTCAACTTAAGGAGAGCATCAAATGACATTTAAAATTGTATGAGCCACACAACTGTTCCACAACCCTAACCCTAACCCTAACCCTAACCCTAACCCTAACCCTAACCCTAACCCTAACCCTAACCCTAACCCTAACCCTAACCCTAACCCTAACCCTAACCCTAACCCTAACCCTAACCCTAACCCTAACCCTAACCCTAACCCTAACCCTAACCCTAACCTCCTGGTACATTTCAACTTAAGGAGAGAAAAAAAATGTGTTCAAAATCGTATTCAAAATCGTATAAGCCACACCCCTTTTCTGTCGGAAAACCCTCACCCTTACCCTCATACTAGATTCCAGGTACATTTCAACTTAAGGAGAGCATCAAATGACATTTAAAATTGTATGAGCCACACAACTGTTCTACAACCCAAACACAAACCCAAACCCTAACTACCTGGTACATTTCAACTTAAGGAGAGAACAAAAATGTGTTTAAAATTGTATTCAAAATCATATAAGCCACACCCCTTTTTTGTCGGAAAACCCTCCCCCTCTTCCTCATACTAGTTTCCAGGTACATTTCAACTTAAGGAGAGCATCAAATGACATTTAAAATTGTATGAGCCACACAACCCTAACCCTAACCCTAACCCTAACCCTAACCCTAACCCTAACCCGACTTCCTGGTACATTTCAACTTATGGAGAGAACAAAAATGTGTTTAAAATTGTATTCAAAATCGTATAAGCCACACCCCTTTTGTTTCGGAAAACCCTCCCCCTCACCCTCATACTAGTTTCCAGGTACATTTCAACTTAAGGAGAGCATCAAATGACATTTAAAATTGTATGAGCCACACAACTGTTCCACAACAACCCTAACCCTAACCCTAACCCTAACCCTAACCCTAACCCTAACCCTAACCCTAACCCTAACCCTAACCCTAACCCTAACCCTAACCCTAACCCTAACCCTAACCCTAACCCTAACTTCCTGGTACATTTCAACTTAAGGATAGAACAAAAATGTGTTCAAAATCGTATTCAAAATCGTATAAGCCACACCCCTTTTCTGTCGGAAAACCCTCCCCCTCACCCTCATACTAGATTCCAGGTACATTTCAACTTAAGGAGAGCATCAAATGACATTTAAAATTGTATGAGCCACACAACTGTTCTACAACCCAAACCCAAACCCAAACCCTAACTTCCTGGTACATTTCAACTTAAGGAGAGAACAAAAATGTGTTTAAAATTGTATTCAAAATCGTATAAGCCACACCCCTTTTGTTTCGGAAAACCCTCCCCCTCACCCTCATACTAGTTTCCAGGTACATTTCAACTTAAGGAGAGCATCAAATGACATTTAAAATTGTATGAGCCAAACAACTGTTCCACAACCCTAACCCTAACAATAACAATAACCATAACCATAACCCTAACCCTAACCCTAACCCTAACTTCCTGGTACATTTCAACTTAAGGAGAGAACAAAAATGTGTTTAAAATTGTATTTAAAATCGTATAAGCCACACCCCTTTTGTTTCGGAAAACCCTCCCCCTCACCCTCATACTAGTTTCCAGGTACATTTCAACTTAAGGAGAGCATCAAATGACATTTAAAATTGTGTGAGCCAAACAACTGTTCCACAACCCTAACCCTAACCCTAACCCTAACCCTAACCCTAACCCTAACCCTAACCCTAACCCTAACCCTAACCCTAACCCTAACCCTAACCCTAACCCTAACCCTAACCCTAACCCTAACCCTAACCCTAACCCTAACCCCCTGGTACAATTCAACTTAAGGAGAGAACAAAATTGTATTCAAAATTGTATAAGCCACACCCCTTTTCTGTCGGAAAACCCTCCCCCTCACCCTCATACTAGTTTCCAGGTACATTTCAACTTAAGGAGAGCATCAAATGACATTTAAAATTGTATGAGCCACACAACTGTTCTACAACCCAAACACAAACGCAAACCCTAACTTCCTGGTACATTTCAACTTAAGGAGAGAACAAAAATGTGTTTCAAATTGTATTCAAAATCGTATAAGCCACACCCCTTTTTTGTCGGAAAACCCTCCCCCTCACCCTTTACAGGTACATTTCAACTTAAGGAGAGCATCAAATGACATTTAAAATTGTATGAGCCACACAACTGTTCCACAACCCTAACCCTAACCCTAACCCTAACCCTAACCCTAACCCTAACCCTAACCCTAACCCTAACAACTTCCTGGTACAATTCAACTTAAGGAGAGAACAAAAATGTGTTCAAAATTGTATTCAAAATCGTATAAGCCACACCCCTTTTCTGTCGGAAAACACTCCCCCTCACCCTCATACTAGTTTCCAGGTACATTTCAACTTAAGGAGAGCATCAAATGACATTTAAAATTGTATGAGCCACACAACTGTTCTACAACCCAAACACGAACCCAAACCCTAACTTACTGGTACATTTCGACTTAAGGAGAGAACAAAAATGTGTTTAAAATTGTATTCAAAATCGTGTAAGCCACACCCCTTTTTTGTCGGTAAACCCTCCCCCTCACCCTCATACTAGTTTCCAGGTACATTTCAACTTAAGGAGAGCATCAAATGACATTTAAAATTGTATGAGCCACACAACTGTTCCACAACCCTAACCCTAACCCTAACCCTAACCCCAACCCTAAAACTTCCTGATACATTTCAACTTAAGGAGAGAACAAAAATGTGTTTAAAATTGTATCCAAAATCGTATAAGCCACACCCCTTTTGTTTCGGAAAACCCTCCCCCTCACCCTCATACTAGTTTCCAGGTACATTTCAACTTAAGGAGAGCATCAAATGACATTTAAAATCGTATGAGCCACACAACTGTTCCCTAACCCTAACCCTAACCCTAACCCTAACCCTAACCCTAACCCTAACCCTAACCCTAACCCTAACCCTAACCCTAACCCTAACCCTAACCCTAACCCTAACCCTAACCCTAACCCTAACCCTAACCCTAACCCTAACCCTAACCCTAACTTCCTGGTACATTTCAACTTAAAGAGAGAACAAAAATGTGTTTAAAATTATATTCAAAATCGTATAAGCCACACCCCTTCTCTGTCGGAAAACCCTCCCCCTCACCCTCATACTAGTTTCCAGGTACATTTCAACTTAAGGAGAGCATCAAATGACATTTAAAATTGTATGAGCCACACAACTGTTCCCTAACCCTAACCCTAACCCTAACCCTAACCCTAACCCTAACCCTAACCCTAACCCTAACCCTAACCCTAACCCTAACCCTAACCCTAACCCTAACCCTAACCCTAACCCTAACCCTAACTTCCTGGTACATTTCAACTTAAGGAGAGAACAAAAATGTGTTTAAAATTGTATTCAAAATCGTATAAGCCACACCCCTTTTGTTTCGGAAAACCCTCCCCCTCACCCTCATACTAGTTTCCAGGTACATTTCAACTTAAGGAGAGCATCAAATGACATTTAAAATTGTATGAGCCACACAACTGTTCCACAACCCTAACCCTAACCCTAACCCTAACCCTAACCCTAACCCTAACCCTAACCCTAACCCTAACCCTAACCCTAACCCTAACCCTAACCCTAACCCTAACCCTAACCCTAACTTCCTGGTACATTTCAACTTAAGGAGAGAACAAAAATGTGTTCAAAATCGTATTCAAAATCGTATAAGCCACACCCCTTTTCTGTCGGAAAACCCTCCCCCTCACCCTCATACTAGATTCCAGGTACATTTCAACTTAAGGAGAGCATCAAATGACATTTAAAATTGTATGAGCCACACAACTGTTCTACAACCCAAACCCAAACCCAAACCCTAACTTCCTGGTACATTTCAACTTAAGGAGAGAACAAAAATGTGCTTAAAATTGTATTCAAAATCGTATAAGCCACACCCCTTTTTTGTCGGAAAACCCTCCCCCTCACCCTCATACTAGTTTCCAGGTACATTTCAACTTAAGGAGAGCATCAAATGACATTTAAAATTGTATGAGCCACACAACTGTTCCACAACCCTAACCCTAACCCTAACCCTAACCCTAACCCTAACCCTAACCCTAACCCTAACCCTAACCCTAACCCTAACCCTAACCCTAACCCTAACCCTAACCCTAACCCTAACCCTAACCCTAACCCTAACTTCCTGGTACATTTCAACTTAAGGAGAGAACAAAAATGTGTTTTAAATTGTATTCAAAATCGTATAAGCCACACCCCTTTTGTTTCAGAAAACCTTCCCCCTCACCCTCATACTAGTTTCCAGGTACATTTCAACTTAAGGAGAGCATCAAATGACATTTAAAATTGTATGAGCCAAACAACTGTTCCACAACCCTAACCCTCACCCTAACCCTCACCCTAACCCTCACCCTAACCCTAACCCTAACTTCCTGGTACATTTCAACTTAAGGAGAGAACAAAAATGTGTTTAAAATTGTATTCAAAATCGTATAAGCCACACCCCTTTTGTTTCGGAAAACCCTCCCCCTCACCCTCATACTAGTTTCCAGGTACATTTCAACTTAAGGAGAGCATCAAATGACATTTAAAATTGTATGAGCCAAACAACTGTTCCACAACCCTAACCCTAACAACAACAATAACCATAACCCTAACCCTAACCCTAACCCTAACTTCCTGGTACATTTCAACTTAAGGAGAGAACAAAAATGTGTTTAAAATTGTATTTAAAATCGTATAAGCCACACCCCTTTTGTTTCGGAAAACCCTCCCCCTCACCCTCATACTAGTTTCCAGGTACATTTCAACTTAAGGAGAGCATCAAATGACATTTAAAATTGTATGAGCCAAACAACTGTTCCACAACCCTAACCCTAACCCTAACCCTAACCCTAACCCTAACCCTAACCCTAACCCTAACCCTAACCCTAACCCTAACCCTAACCCTAACCCTAACCCTAACCCTAACCCTAACCCTAACCCTAACCCCCTGGTACAATTCAACTTAAGGAGAGAACAAAAATGTGTTTAAAATTGTATTCAAAATCGTATAAGCCACACCCCTTTTGTTTCGGAAAACCCTCCCCCTCACCCTCATACTAGTTTCCAGGTACATTTCAACTTAAGGAGAGCATCAAATGACATTTAAAATTGTATGAGCCAAACAACTGTTCCACTACCCTAACCCTAACCCTAACCCTAACCCTAACTTCCTGGTACATTTCAACTTAAGGAGAGATCAAAAATGTGTTCAAAATCGTATTCAAAATCGTATAAGCCACACCCCTTTTCTGTCGGAAAACCCTCCCCCTCACCCTCATACTAGATTCCAGGTACATTTCAACTTAAGGAGAGCATCAAATGACATTTAAAATTGTATGAGCCACACAACTGTTCTACAACCCAAACACAAACCCAAACCCTAACTTCCTGGTACATTTCAACTTAAGGAGAGAACAAAAATGTGTTTAAAATTGTATTCAAAATCGTATAAGCCACACCCCTTTTCTGTCGGAAAACCCTCCCCCTCACCCTCATACTAGTTTCCAGGTACATTTCAACTTAAGGAGAGCATCAAATGACATTTAAAATTGTATGAGCCACACAACTGTTCTACAACCCAAACACAAACCCAAACCCTAACTACCTGGTACATTTCAACTTAAGGAGAGAACAAAAATGTGTTTAAAATTGTATTCAAAATCATATAAGCCACACCCCTTTTTTGTCGGAAAACCCTCCCCCTCACCCTCATACTAGTTTCCAGGTACATTTCAACTTAAGGAGAGCATCAAATGACATTTAAAATTGTATGAGCCACACAACTGTTCTACAACCCAAACACAAACCCAAACCCTAACTTCCTGGTACATTTCAACTTAAGGAGAGAACAAAAATGTGTTTAAAATTGTATTCAAAATCGTATAAGCCACACCCCTTTTCTGTCGGAAAACCCTCCCCCTCACCCTCATACTAGTTTCCAGGTACATTTCAACTTAAGGAGAGCATCAAATGACATTTAAAATTGTATGAGCCACACAACTGTTCTACAACCCAAACACAAACCCAAACCCTAACTTCCTGGTACATTTCAACTTAAGGAGAGAACAAAAATGTGTTTAAAATTGTATTCAAAATCGTATAAGCCACACCCCTTTTCTGTCGGAAAACCCTCCCCCTCACCCTCATACTAGTTTCCAGGTACATTTCAACTTAAGGAGAGCATCAAATGACATTTAAAATTGTATGAGCCACACAACTGTTCTACAACCCAAACACAAACCCAAACCCTAACTACCTGGTACATTTCAACTTAAGGAGAGATCAAAAATGTGTTCAAAATCGTATTCAAAATCGTATAAGCCACACCCCTTTTCTGTCGGAAAACCCTCCCCCTCACCCTCATACTAGATTCCAGGTACATTTCAACTTAAGGAGAGCATCAAATGACATTTAAAATTGTATGAGCCACACAACTGTTCTACAACCCAAACACAAACCCAAACCCTAACTTACTGGTACATTTCGACTTAAGGAGAGAACAAAAATGTGTTTAAAATTGTATTCAAAATCGTGTAAGCCACACCCCTTTTTTGTCGGAAAACCCTCCCCCTCACCCTCATACTAGTTTCCAGGTACATTTCAACTTAAGGAGAGCATCAAATGACATTTAAAATTGTATGAGCCACACAACTGTTCTACAACCCAAACACAAACCCAAACCCTAACTTCCTGGTACATTTCAACTTAAGGAGAGAACAAAAATGTGTTTAAAATTGTATTCAAAATCGTATAAGCCACACCCCTTTTGTTTCGGAAAACCCTCCCCCTCACCCTCATACTAGTTTCCAGGTACATTTCAACTTAAGGAGAGCATCAAATGACATTTAAAATTGTATGAGCCACACAACTGTTCTACAACCCAAACACAAACCCAAACCCTAACTACCTGGTACATTTCAACTTAAGGAGAGAACAAAAATGTGTTTAAAATTGTATTCAAAATCATATAAGCCACACCCCTTTTTTGTCGGAAAACCCTCCCCCTCTTCCTCATACTAGTTTCCAGGTACATTTCAACTTAAGGAGAGCATCAAATGACATTTAAAATTGTATGAGCCACACAACCCTAACCCTAACCCTAACCCTAACCCTAACCCTAACCCTAACCCTAACCCTAACCCTAACCCTAACCCTAACCCTAACCCTAACCCTAACCCTAACCCTGACTTCCTGGTACATTTCAACTTATGGAGAGAACAAAAATGTGTTTAAAATTGTATTTAAAATCGTATAAGCCACACCCCTTTTGTTTCGGAAAACCCTCCCCCTCACCCTCATACTAGTTTCCAGGTACATTTCAACTTAAGGAGAGCATCAAATGACATTTAAAATTGTATGAGCCAAACAACTGTTCCACAACCCTAACCCTAACCCTAACCCTAACCCTAACCCTAACCCTAACCCTAACCCTAACCCTAACCCTAACCCTAACCCTAACCCTAACCCTAACCCTAACCCTAACCCTAACCCTAACCCTAACCCTAACCCTAACCCCCTGGTACAATTCAACTTAAGGAGAGAACAAAAATGTGTTTAAAATTGTATTCAAAATCGTATAAGCCACACCCCTTTTGTTTCGGAAAACCCTCCCCCTCACCCTCATACTAGTTTCCAGGTACATTTCAACTTAAGGAGAGCATCAAATGACATTTAAAATTGTATGAGCCAAACAACTGTTCCACTACCCTAACCCTAACCCTAACCCTAACCCTAACCCTAACCCTAACCCTAACCCTAACCCTAACCCTAACCCTAACCCTAACCCTAACTTCCTGGTACATTTCAACTTAAGGAGAGATCAAAAATGTGTTCAAAATCGTATTCAAAATCGTATAAGCCACACCCCTTTTCTGTCGGAAAACCCTCCCCCTCACCCTCATACTAGATTCCAGGTACATTTCAACTTAAGGAGAGCATCAAATGACATTTAAAATTGTATGAGCCACACAACTGTTCTACAACCCAAACACAAACCCAAACCCTAACTTCCTGGTACATTTCAACTTAAGGAGAGAACAAAAATGTGTTTAAAATTGTATTCAAAATCGTATAAGCCACACCCCTTTTCTGTCGGAAAACCCTCCCCCTCACCCTCATACTAGTTTCCAGGTACATTTCAACTTAAGGAGAGCATCAAATGACATTTAAAATTGTATGAGCCACACAACTGTTCTACAACCCAAACACAAACCCAAACCCTAACTACCTGGTACATTTCAACTTAAGGAGAGAACAAAAATGTGTTTAAAATTGTATTCAAAATCATATAAGCCACACCCCTTTTTTGTCGGAAAACCCTCCCCCTCACCCTCATACTAGTTTCCAGGTACATTTCAACTTAAGGAGAGCATCAAATGACATTTAAAATTGTATGAGCCACACAACTGTTCTACAACCCAAACACAAACCCAAACCCTAACTTCCTGGTACATTTCAACTTAAGGAGAGAACAAAAATGTGTTTAAAATTGTATTCAAAATCGTATAAGCCACACCCCTTTTCTGTCGGAAAACCCTCCCCCTCACCCTCATACTAGTTTCCAGGTACATTTCAACTTAAGGAGAGCATCAAATGACATTTAAAATTGTATGAGCCACACAACTGTTCTACAACCCAAACACAAACCCAAACCCTAACTTCCTGGTACATTTCAACTTAAGGAGAGAACAAAAATGTGTTTAAAATTGTATTCAAAATCGTATAAGCCACACCCCTTTTCTGTCGGAAAACCCTCCCCCTCACCCTCATACTAGTTTCCAGGTACATTTCAACTTAAGGAGAGCATCAAATGACATTTAAAATTGTATGAGCCACACAACTGTTCTACAACCCAAACACAAACCCAAACCCTAACTACCTGGTACATTTCAACTTAAGGAGAGATCAAAAATGTGTTCAAAATCGTATTCAAAATCGTATAAGCCACACCCCTTTTCTGTCGGAAAACCCTCCCCCTCACCCTCATACTAGATTCCAGGTACATTTCAACTTAAGGAGAGCATCAAATGACATTTAAAATTGTATGAGCCACACAACTGTTCTACAACCCAAACACAAACCCAAACCCTAACTTACTGGTACATTTCGACTTAAGGAGAGAACAAAAATGTGTTTAAAATTGTATTCAAAATCGTGTAAGCCACACCTCTTTTTTTGTCGGAAAACCCTCCCCCTCACCCTCATACTAGTTTCCAGGTACATTTCAACTTAAGGAGAGCATCAAATGACATTTAAAATTGTATGAGCCACACAACTGTTCTACAACCCAAACACAAACCCAAACCCTAACTTCCTGGTACATTTCAACTTAAGGAGAGAACAAAAATGTGTTTAAAATTGTATTCAAAATCGTATAAGCCACACCCCTTTTCTGTCGGAAAACCCTCCCCCTCACCCTCATACTAGTTTCCAGGTACATTTCAACTTAAGGAGAGCATCAAATGACATTTAAAATTGTATGAGCCACACAACTGTTCTACAACCCAAACACAAACCCAAACCCTAACTACCTGGTACATTTCAACTTAAGGAGAGAACAAAAATGTGTTTAAAATTGTATTCAAAATCATATAAGCCACACCCCTTTTTTGTCGGAAAACCCTCCCCCTCTTCCTCATACTAGTTTCCAGGTACATTTCAACTTAAGGAGAGCATCAAATGACATTTAAAATTGTATGAGCCACACAACCCTAACCCTAACCCTAACCCTAACCCTAACCCTAACCCTAACCCTAACCCTAACCCTAACCCTAACCCTAACCCTAACCCTAACCCTAACCCTAACCCTAACCCTAACCCTAACCCTAACCCTGACTTCCTGGTACATTTCAACTTATGGAGAGAACAAAAATGTGTTTAAAATTGTATTCAAAATCGTATAAGCCACACCCCTTTTGTTTCGGAAAACCCTCCCCCTCACCCTCATACTAGTTTCCAGGTACATTTCAACTTAAGGAGAGCATCAAATGACATTTAAAATTGTATGAGCCACACAACTGTTCCCTAACCCTAACCCTAACCCTAACCCTAACCCTAACCCTAACCCTAACCCTAACCCTAACCCTAACCCTAACCCTAACCCTAACCCTAACCTTAACCCTAACCCTAACCCTAACCCTAACCCTAACTTCCTGGTACATTTCAACTTAAGGAGAGAACAAAAATGTGTTTAAAATTGTATTCAAAATCGTATAAGCCACACCCCTTTTGTTTCGGAAAACCCTCCCCCTCACCCTCATACTAGTTTCCAGGTACATTTCAACTTAAGGAGAGCATCAAATGACATTTAAAATTGTATGAGCCACACAACTGTTCCACAACCCTAACCCTAACCCTAACCCTAACCCTAACCCTAACCCTAACCCTAACCCTAACCCTAACCCTAACCCTAACCCTAACCCTAACCCTAACCCTAACCCTAACCCTAACCCTAACCCTAACCCTAACCCTAACCCTAACCCTAACATTAACCCTAACCCTAACCCTAACTTCCTGGTACATTTCAACTTAAGGAGAGAACAAAAATGTGTTCAAAATCGTATTCAAAATCGTATAAGCCACACCCCTTTTCTGTCGGAAAACCCTCCCCCTCACCCTCATACTAGATTCCAGGTACATTTCAACTTAAGGAGAGCATCAAATGACATTTAAAATTGTATGAGCCACACAACTGTTCTACAACCCAAACCCAAACCCAAACCCTAACTTCCTGGTACATTTCAACTTAAGGAGAGAACAAAAATGTGCTTAAAATTGTATTCAAAATCGTATAAGCCACACCCCTTTTTTGTCGGAAAACCCTCCCCCTCACCCTCATACTAGTTTCCAGGTACATTTCAACTTAAGGAGAGCATCAAATGACATTTAAAATTGTATGAGCCACACAACTGTTCCACAACCCTAACCCTAACCCTAACCCTAACCCTAACCCTAACCCTAACCCTAACCCTAACCCTAACCCTAACCCTAACCCTAACCCTAACCCTAACCCTAACCCTAACCCTAACCCTAACCCTAACCCTAACCCTAACCTCCTGGTACATTTCAACTTAAGGAGAGAAAAAAAATGTGTTCAAAATCGTATTCAAAATCGTATAAGCCACACCCCTTTTCTGTCGGAAAACCCTCACCCTTACCCTCATACTAGATTCCAGGTACATTTCAACTTAAGGAGAGCATCAAATGACATTTAAAATTGTATGAGCCACACAACTGTTCTACAACCCAAACACAAACCCAAACCCTAACTACCTGGTACATTTCAACTTAAGGAGAGAACAAAAATGTGTTTAAAATTGTATTCAAAATCATATAAGCCACACCCCTTTTTTGTCGGAAAACCCTCCCCCTCTTCCTCATACTAGTTTCCAGGTACATTTCAACTTAAGGAGAGCATCAAATGACATTTAAAATTGTATGAGCCACACAACCCTAACCCTAACCCTAACCCTAACCCTAACCCTAACCCTAACCCGACTTCCTGGTACATTTCAACTTATGGAGAGAACAAAAATGTGTTTAAAATTGTATTCAAAATCGTATAAGCCACACCCCTTTTGTTTCGGAAAACCCTCCCCCTCACCCTCATACTAGTTTCCAGGTACATTTCAACTTAAGGAGAGCATCAAATGACATTTAAAATTGTATGAGCCACACAACTGTTCCACAACAACCCTAACCCTAACCCTAACCCTAACCCTAACCCTAACCCTAACCCTAACCCTAACCCTAACCCTAACCCTAACCCTAACCCTAACCCTAACCCTAACCCTAACCCTAACCCTAACCCTAACCCTAACTTCCTGGTACA
Source organism: Hyla sarda (assembly GCF_029499605.1). Classification (NCBI taxonomy): domain Eukaryota; kingdom Metazoa; phylum Chordata; class Amphibia; order Anura; family Hylidae; genus Hyla; species Hyla sarda. Next base: position 61,551,226 of record NC_079193.1, on the reverse strand, counting down.
TTTCAACTTAAGGATAGAACAAAAATGTGTTCAAAATCGTATTCAAAATCGTATAAGCCACACCCCTTTTCTGTCGGAAAACCCTCCCCCTCACCCTCATACTAGATTCCAGGTACATTTCAACTTAAGGAGAGCATCAATTTAAAATTGTATGAGCCACACAACTGTTCTACAACCCAAACCCAAACCCAAACCCTAACTTCCTTGTACATTTCAACTTAAGGAGAGAACAAAAATGTGTTTAAAATTGTATTCAAAATCGTATAAGCCACACCCCTTTTGTTTCGGAAAACCCTCCCCCTCACCCTCATACTAGTTTCCAGGTACATTTCAACTTAAGGAGAGCATCAAATGACATTTAAAATTGTATGAGCCAAACAACTGTTCCACAACCCTAACCCTAACAATAACAATAACCATAACCATAACCCTAACCCTAACCCTAACCCTAACTTCCTGGTAAATTTCAACTTAAGGAGAGAACAAAAATGTGTTTAAAATTGTATTTAAAATCGTATAAGCCACACCCCTTTTGTTTCGGAAAACCCTCCCCCTCACCCTCATACTAGTTTCCAGGTACATTTCAACTTAAGGAGAGCATCAAATGACATTTAAAATTGTGTGAGCCAAACAACTGTTCCACAACCCTAACCCTAACCCTAACCCTAACCCTAACCCTAACCCTAACCCTAACCCTAACCCTAACCCTAACCCTAACCCTAACCCTAACCCTAACCCTAACCCTAACCCTAACCCTAACCCTAACCCTGACTTCCTGGTACATTTCAACTTATGGAGAGAACAAAAATGTGTTTAAAATTGTATTCAAAATCGTATAAGCCACACCCCTTTTGTTTCGGAAAACCCTCCCCCTCACCCTCATACTAGTTTCCAGGTACATTTCAACTTAAGGAGAGCATCAAATGACATTTAAAATTGTATGAGCCACACAACTGTTCCCTAACCCTAACCCTAACCCTAACCCTAACCCTAACCCTAACCCTAACCCTAACCCTAACCCTAACCCTAACCCTAACCCTAACCCTAACCCTAACCCTAACCCTAACCCTAACCCTAACCCTAACCCTAACCCTAACCCTAACCCTAACTTCCTGGTACATTTCAACTTAAGGAGAGAACAAAAATGTGTTTAAAATTGTATTCAAAATCGTATAAGCCACACCCCTTTTGTTTCGGAAAACCCTCCCCCTCACCCTCATACTAGTTTCCAGGTACATTTCAACTTAAGGAGAGCATCAAATGACATTTAAAATTGTATGAGCCACACAACTGTTCCACAACCCTAACCCTAACCCTAACCCTAACCCTAACCCTAACCCTAACCCTAACCCTAACCCTAACCCTAACCCTAACCCTAACCCTAACCCTAACCCTAACCCTAACCCTAACCCTAACCCTAACCCTAACATTAACCCTAACCCTAACCCTAACTTCCTGGTACATTTCAACTTAAGGAGAGAACAAAAATGTGTTCAAAATCGTATTCAAAATCGTATAAGCCACACCCCTTTTCTGTCGGAAAACCCTCCCCCTCACCCTCATACTAGATTCCAGGTACATTTCAACTTAAGGAGAGCATCAAATGACATTTAAAATTGTATGAGCCACACAACTGTTCTACAACCCAAACCCAAACCCAAACCCTAACTTCCTGGTACATTTCAACTTAAGGAGAGAACAAAAATGTGCTTAAAATTGTATTCAAAATCGTATAAGCCACACCCCTTTTTTGTCGGAAAACCCTCCCCCTCACCCTCATACTAGTTTCCAGGTACATTTCAACTTAAGGAGAGCATCAAATGACATTTAAAATTGTATGAGCCACACAACTGTTCCACAACCCTAACCCTAACCCTAACCCTAACCCTAACCCTAACCCTAACCCTAACCCTAACCCTAACCCTAACCCTAACCCTAACCCTAACCCTAACCCTAACCCTAACCCTAACCCTAACCCTAACCCTAACCCTAACCCTAACCTCCTGGTACATTTCAACTTAAGGAGAGAAAAAAAATGTGTTCAAAATCGTATTCAAAATCGTATAAGCCACACCCCTTTTCTGTCGGAAAACCCTCACCCTTACCCTCATACTAGATTCCAGGTACATTTCAACTTAAGGAGAGCATCAAATGACATTTAAAATTGTATGAGCCACACAACTGTTCTACAACCCAAACACAAACCCAAACCCTAACTACCTGGTACATTTCAACTTAAGGAGAGAACAAAAATGTGTTTAAAATTGTATTCAAAATCATATAAGCCACACCCCTTTTTTGTCGGAAAACCCTCCCCCTCTTCCTCATACTAGTTTCCAGGTACATTTCAACTTAAGGAGAGCATCAAATGACATTTAAAATTGTATGAGCCACACAACCCTAACCCTAACCCTAACCCTAACCCTAACCCTAACCCTAACCCGACTTCCTGGTACATTTCAACTTATGGAGAGAACAAAAATGTGTTTAAAATTGTATTCAAAATCGTATAAGCCACACCCCTTTTGTTTCGGAAAACCCTCCCCCTCACCCTCATACTAGTTTCCAGGTACATTTCAACTTAAGGAGAGCATCAAATGACATTTAAAATTGTATGAGCCACACAACTGTTCCACAACAACCCTAACCCTAACCCTAACCCTAACCCTAACCCTAACCCTAACCCTAACCCTAACCCTAACCCTAACCCTAACCCTAACCCTAACCCTAACCCTAACCCTAACCCTAACCCTAACCCTAACCCTAACCCTAACCCTAACCCTAACCCTAACCTCCTGGTACATTTCAACTTAAGGAGAGAACAAAAATGTGTTCAAAATCGTATTCAAAATCGTATAAGCCACACCCCTTTTCTGTCGGAAAACCCTCACCCTTACCCTCATACTAGATTCCAGGTACATTTCAACTTAAGGAGAGCATCAAATGACATTTAAAATTGTATGAGCCACACAACTGTTCTACAACCCAAACACAAACCCAAACCCTAACTTCCTGGTACATTTCAACTTAAGGAGAGAACAAAAATGTGTTTAAAATTGTATTCAAAATCGTATAAGCCACACCCCTTTTCTGTCGGAAAACCCTCCCCCTCACCCTCATACTAGTTTCCAGGTACATTTTAACTTAAGGAGAGCATCAAATGACATTTAAAATTGTATGAGCCACACAACTGTTCTACAACCCAAACACAAACCCAAACCCTAACTACCTGGTACATTTCAACTTAAGGAGAGAACAAAAATGTGTTTAAAATTGTATTCAAAATCATATAAGCCACACCCCTTTTTTGTCGGAAAACCCTCCCCCTCTTCCTCATACTAGTTTCCAGGTACATTTCAACTTAAGGAGAGCATCAAATGACATTTAAAATTGTATGAGCCACACAACACAACCCTAACCCTAACCCTAACCCTAACCCTAACCCGACTTCCTGGTACATTTCAACTTATGGAGAGAACAAAAATGTGTTTAAAATTGTATTCAAAATCGTATAAGCCACACCCCTTTTGTTTCGGAAAACCCTCCCCCTCACCCTCATACTAGTTTCCAGGTACATTTCAACTTAAGGAGAGCATCAAATGACATTTAAAATTGTATGAGCCACACAACTGTTTAACCCTAACCCTAACCCTAACCCTAACCCTAACCCTAACCCTAACCCTAACCCTAACCCTAACCCTAACCCTAACCCTAACCCTAACCCTAACCCTAACCCTAACCCTAACCCTAACCCTAACCCTAACCCTAACCCTAACCCTAACCCTAACTTCCTGGTACATTTCAACTTAAGGAGAGAACAAAAATGTGTTCAAAATCGTATTCAAAATCGTATAAGCCACACCCCTTTTCTGTCGGAAAACCCTCCCCCTCACCCTCATACTAGATTCCAGGTACATTTCAACTTAAGGAGAGCATCAAATGACATTTAAAATTGTATGAGCCACACAACTGTTCTACAACCCAAACCCAAACCCAAACCCTAACTTCCTGGTACATTTCAACTTAAGGAGAGAACAAAAATGTGTTTAAAATTGTATTCAAAATCGTATAAGCCACACCCCTTTTGTTTCGGAAAACCCTCCCCCTCACCCTCATACTAGTTTCCAGGTACATTTCAACTTAAGGAGAGCATCAAATGACATTTAAAATTGTATGAGCCAAACAACTGTTCCACAACCCTAACCCTAACAATAACAATAACCATAACCCTAACCCTAACCCTAACCCTAACTTCCTGGTACATTTCAACTTAAGGAGAGAACAAAAATGTGTTTAAAATTGTATTTAAAATCGTATAAGCCACACCCCTTTTGTTTCGGAAAACCCTCCCCCTCACCCTCATACTAGTTTCCAGGTACATTTCAACTTAAGGAGAGCATCAAATGACATTTAAAATTGTGTGAGCCAAACAACTGTTCCACAACCCTAACCCTAACCCTAACCCTAACCCTAACCCTAACCCTAACCCTAACCCTAACCCTAACCCTAACCCTAACCCTAACCCTAACCCCCTGGTACAATTCAACTTAAGGAGAGAACAAAATTGTATTCAAAATTGTATAAGCCACACCCCTTTTCTGTCGGAAAACCCTCCCCCTCACCCTCATACTAGTTTCCAGGTACATTTCAACTTAAGGAGAGCATCAAATGACATTTAAAATTGTATGAGCCACACAACTGTTCTACAACCCAAACACAAACGCAAACCCTAACTTCCTGGTACATTTCAACTTAAGGAGAGAACAAAAATGTGTTTCAAATTGTATTCAAAATCGTATAAGCCACACCCCTTTTTTGTCGGAAAACCCTCCCCCTCACCCTTTACAGGTACATTTCAACTTAAGGAGAGCATCAAATGACATTTAAAATTGTATGAGCCACACAACTGTTCCACAACCCTAACCCTAACCCTAACCCTAACCCTAACCCTAACCCTAACCCTAACCCTAACCCTAACCCTAACAACTTCCTGGTACAATTCAACTTAAGGAGAGAACAAAAATGTGTTCAAAATTGTATTCAAAATCGTATAAGCCACACCCCTTTTCTGTCGGAAAACACTCCCCCTCACCCTCATACTAGTTTCCAGGTACATTTCAACTTAAGGAGAGCATCAAATGACATTTAAAATTGTATGAGCCACACAACTGTTCTACAACCCAAACACGAACCCAAACCCTAACTTACTGGTACATTTCGACTTAAGGAGAGAACAAAAATGTGTTTAAAATTGTATTCAAAATCGTGTAAGCCACACCCCTTTTTTGTCGGTAAACCCTCCCCCTCACCCTCATACTAGTTTCCAGGTACATTTCAACTTAAGGAGAGCATCAAATGACATTTAAAATTGTATGAGCCACACAACTGTTCCACAACCCTAACCCTAACCCTAACCCTAACCCCAACCCTAAAACTTCCTGATACATTTCAACTTAAGGAGAGAACAAAAATGTGTTTAAAATTGTATCCAAAATCGTATAAGCCACACCCCTTTTGTTTCGGAAAACCCTCCCCCTCACCCTCATACTAGTTTCCAGGTACATTTCAACTTAAGGAGAGCATCAAATGACATTTAAAATCGTATGAGCCACACAACTGTTCCCTAACCCTAACCCTAACCCTAACCCTAACCCTAACCCTAACCCTAACCCTAACCCTAACCCTAACCCTAACCCTAACCCTAACCCTAACCCTAACCCTAACCCTAACCCTAACCCTAACCCTAACCCTAACCCTAACCCTAACCCTAACCCTAACTTCCTGGTACATTTCAACTTAAAGAGAGAACAAAAATGTGTTTAAAATTATATTCAAAATCGTATAAGCCACACCCCTTCTCTGTCGGAAAACCCTCCCCCTCACCCTCATACTAGTTTCCAGGTACATTTCAACTTAAGGAGAGCATCAAATGACATTTAAAATTGTATGAGCCACACAACTGTTCTACAACCCAAATACAAACCCAAACCCTAACTTCCTGGTACATTTCAACTTAAGGAGAGAACAAAAATGTGTTTAAAATTGTATTCAAAATTGTATAAGCCACACCCCTTTTTTGTCGGAAAACCCTCCCCCTCACCCTCATACTAGTTTCCAGGTACATTTCAACTTAAGGAGAGCATCAAATGACATTTAAAATTGTATGAGCCACACAACTGTTTAACCCTAACCCTAACCCTAACTTCCTGGTACATTTCAACTTAAGGAGAGATCAAAAATGTGTTCAAAATCGTATTCAAAATCGTATAAGCCACACCCCTTTTCTGTCGGAAAACCCTCCCCCTCACCCTCATACTAGATTCCAGGTACATTTCAACTTAAGGAGAGCATCAAATGACATTTAAAATTGTATGAGCCACACAACTGTTCTACAACCCAAACACAAACCCAAACCCTAACTTCCTGGTACATTTCAACTTAAGGAGAGAACAAAAATGTGTTTAAAATTGTATTCAAAATCGTATAAGCCACACCCCTTTTCTGTCGGAAAACCCTCCCCCTCACCCTCATACTAGTTTCCAGGTACATTTCAACTTAAGGAAAGCATCAAATGACATTTAAAATTGTATGAGCCACACAACTGTTCTACAACCCAAACACAAACAAAAACCCTAACTTCCTGGTACATTTCAACTTAAGGAGAGAACAAAAATGTGTTTAAAATTGTATTCAAAATCGTATAAGCCACACCCCTTTTCTGTCGGAAAACCCTCCCCCTCACCCTCATACTAGTTTCCAGGTACATTTTAACTTAAGGAGAGCATCAAATGACATTTAAAATTGTATGAGCCACACAACTGTTCTACAACCCAAACACAAACCCAAACCCTAACTACCTGGTACATTTCAACTTAAGGAGAGAACAAAAATGTGTTTAAAATTGTATTCAAAATCATATAAGCCACACCCCTTTTTTGTCGGAAAACCCTCCCCCTCACCCTCATACTAGTTTCCAGGTACATTTCAACTTAAGGAGAGCATCAAATGACATTTAAAATTGTATGAGCCACACAACTGTTCTACAACCCAAACACAAACCCAAACCCTAACTACCTGGTACATTTCAACTTAAGGAGAGAACAAAAATGTGTTTAAAATTGTATTCAAAATCATATAAGCCACACCCCTTTTTTGTCGGAAAACCCTCCCCCTCACCCTCATACTAGTTTCCAGGTACATTTCAACTTAAGGAGAGCATCAAATGACATTTAAAATTGTATGAGCCACACAACTGTACCCTAACCCTAACCCTAACCCTAACCCTAACCCTAACCCTAACCCTAACCCTAACCCTAACCCTAACCCTAACCCTAACCCTAACCCTAACCCTAACCCTAACCCTAACCCTAACCCTAACCCTAACCCTAACCCTAACCCTAACCCTAACCCTAACCCTAACCCTAACCCTAACTTCCTGGTACATTTCAACTTAAGGAGAGAACAAAAATGTGTTTTAAATTGTATTTAAAATCGTATAAGCCACACCCCTTTTGTTTCAGAAAACCCTCCCCCTCACCCTCATACTAGTTTCCAGGTACATTTCAACTTAAGGAGAGCATCAAATGACATTTAAAATTGTATGAGCCAAACAACTGTTCCACAACCCTAACCCTAACCCTAACCCTAACCCTAACCCTAACCCTAACCCTAACCCTAACCCTAACCCTAACCCTAACCCTAACCCTAACCCTAACCCTAACCCTAACCCTAACCTCCTGGTACATTTCAACTTAAGGAGAGAACAAAAATGTGTTCAAAATCGTATTCAAAATCGTATAAGCCACACCCCTTTTCTGTCGGAAAACCCTCACCCTTACCCTCATACTAGATTCCAGGTACATTTCAACTTAAGGAGAGCATCAAATGACATTTAAAATTGTATGAGCCACACAACTGTTCTACAACCCAAACACAAACCCAAACCCTAACTTCCTGGTACATTTCAACTTAAGGAGAGAACAAAAATGTGTTTAAAATTGTATTCAAAATCGTATAAGCCACACCCCTTTTCTGTCGGAAAACCCTCCCCCTCACCCTCATACTAGTTTCCAGGTACATTTTAACTTAAGGAGAGCATCAAATGACATTTAAAATTGTATGAGCCACACAACTGTTCTACAACCCAAACACAAACCCAAACCCTAACTACCTGGTACATTTCAACTTAAGGAGAGAACAAAAATGTGTTTAAAATTGTATTCAAAATCATATAAGCCACACCCCTTTTTTGTCGGAAAACCCTCCCCCTCTTCCTCATACTAGTTTCCAGGTACATTTCAACTTAAGGAGAGCATCAAATGACATTTAAAATTGTATGAGCCACACAACACAACCCTAACCCTAACCCTAACCCTAACCCTAACCCGACTTCCTGGTACATTTCAACTTATGGAGAGAACAAAAATGTGTTTAAAATTGTATTCAAAATCGTATAAGCCACACCCCTTTTGTTTCGGAAAACCCTCCCCCTCACCCTCATACTAGTTTCCAGGTACATTTCAACTTAAGGAGAGCATCAAATGACATTTAAAATTGTATGAGCCACACAACTGTTTTAACCCTAACCCTAACCCTAACCCTAACCCTAACCCTAACCCTAACCCTAACCCTAACCCTAACCCTAACCCTAACCCTAACCCTAACCCTAACCCTAACCCTAACCCTAACCCTAACCCTAACCCTAACTTCCTGGTACATTTCAACTTAAGGAGAGAACAAAAATGTGTTCAAAATCGTATTCAAAATCGTATAAGCCACACCCCTTTTCTGTCGGAAAACCCTCCCCCTCACCCTTATACTAGATTCCAGGTACATTTCAACTTAAGGAGAGCATCAAATGACATTTAAAATTGTATGAGCCACACAACTGTTCTACAACCCAAACCCAAACCCAAACCCTAACTTCCTGGTACATTTCAACTTAAGGAGAGAACAAAAATGTGTTTAAAATTGTATTCAAAATCGTATAAGCCACACCCCTTTTGTTTCGGAAAACCCTCCCCCTCACCCTCATACTAGTTTCCAGGTACATTTCAACTTAAGGAGAGCATCAAATGACATTTAAAATTGTATGAGCCAAACAACTGTTCCACAACCCTAACCCTAACAATAACAATAACCATAACCCTAACCCTAACCCTAACCCTAACTTCCTGGTACATTTCAACTTAAGGAGAGAACAAAAATGTGTTTAAAATTGTATTTAAAATCGTATAAGCCACACCCCTTTTGTTTCGGAAAACCCTCCCCCTCACCCTCATACTAGTTTCCAGGTACATTTCAACTTAAGGAGAGCATCAAATGACATTTAAAATTGTGTGAGCCAAACAACTGTTCCACAACCCTAACCCTAACCCTAACCCTAACCCTAACCCTAACCCTAACCCTAACCCTAACCCTAACCCTAACCCTAACCCTAACCTCCTGGTACATTTCAACTTAAGGAGAGAACAAAAATGTGTTCAAAATCGTATTCAAAATCGTATAAGCCACACCCCTTTTCTGTCGGAAAACCCTCACCCTTACCCTCATACTAGATTCCAGGTAAATTTCAACTTAAGGAGAGCATCAAATGACATTTAAAATTGTATGAGCCACACAACTGTTCTACAACCCAAACACAAACCCAAACCCTAACTACCTGGTACATTTCAACTTAAGGAGAGAACAAAAATGTGTTTAAAATTGTATTCAAAATCATATAAGCCACACCCCTTTTTGTCGGAAAACCCTCCCCCTCTTCCTCATACTAGTTTCCAGGTACATTTTAACTTAAGGAGAGCATCAAATGACATTTAAAATTGTATGAGCCACACAACTGTTCTACAACCCAAACACAAACCCAAACCCTAACTACCTGGTACATTTCAACTTAAGGAGAGAACAAAAATGTGTTTAAAATTGTATTCAAAATCATATAAGCCACACCCCTTTTTTGTCGGAAAACCCTCCCCCTCTTCCTCATACTAGTTTCCAGGTACATTTCAACTTAAGGAGAGCATCAAATGACATTTAAAATTGTATGAGCCACACAACCCTAACCCTAACCCTAACCCTAACCCTAACCCTAACCCGACTTCCTGGTACATTTCAACTTATGGAGAGAACAAAAATGTGTTTAAAATTGTATTCAAAATCGTATAAGCCACACCCCTTTTGTTTCGGAAAACCCTCCCCCTCACCCTCATACTAATTTCCAGGTACATTTCAACTTAAGGAGAGCATCAAATGACATTTAAAATCGTATGAGCCACACAACTGTTCCACAACCCTAACCCTAACCCTAACCCTAACCCTAACCCTAACCCTAACCCTAACCCTAACCCTAACCCTAACCCTAACCCTAACCCTAACCCTAACCCTAACCCTAACCCTAACCCTAACCCTAACTTCCTGGTACATTTCAACTTAAGGAGAGAACAAAAATGTGTTCAAAATCGTATTCAAAATCGTATAAGCCACACCCCTTTTCTGTCGGAAAACCCTCCCCCTCACCCTTATACTAGATTCCAGGTACATTTCAACTTAAGGAGAGCATCAAATGACATTTAAAATTGTATGAGCCACACAACTGTTCTACAACCCAAACCCAAACCCAAACCCTAACTTCCTGGTACATTTCAACTTAAGGAGAGAACAAAAATGTGTTTAAAATTGTATTCAAAATCGTAAAAGCCACACCCCTTTTGTTTCGGAAAACCCTCCCCCTCACCCTCATACTAGTTTCCAGGTACATTTCAACTTAAGGAGAGCATCAAATGACATTTAAAATTGTATGAGCCAAACAACTGTTCCACAACCCTAACCCTAACAATAACAATAACCATAACCCTAACCCTAACCCTAACCCTAACTTCCTGGTACATTTCAACTTAAGGAGAGAACAAAAATGTGTTTAAAATTGTATTTAAAATCGTATAAGCCACACCCCTTTTGTTTCGGAAAACCCTCCCCCTCACCCTCATACTAGTTTCCAGGTACATTTCAACTTAAGGAGAGCATCAAATGACATTTAAAATTGTGTGAGCCAAACAACTGTTCCACAACCCTAACCCTAACCCTAACCCTAACCCTAACCCTAACCCTAACCCTAACCCTAACCCTAACCCTAACCCTAACCCTAACCCTAACCCTAACCCTAACCCTAACCCTAACCCTAACCCTAACCCTAACCCTAACCCTAACCCTAACCCTAACCTCCTGGTACATTTCAACTTAAGGAGAGAACAAAAATGTGTTCAAAATCGTATTCAAAATCGTATAAGCCACACCCCTTTTCTGTCGGAAAACCCTCACCCTTACCCTCATTCTAGATTCCAGGTACATTTCAACTTAAGGAGAGCATCAAATGACATTTAAAATTGTATGAGCCACACAACCCTAACCCTAACCCTAACCCTAACCCTAACCCTAACCCGACTTCCTGGTACATTTCAACTTATGGAGAGAACAAAAATGTGTTTAAAATTGTATTCAAAATCGTATAAGCCACACCCCTTTTGTTTCGGAAAACCCTCCCCCTCACCCTCATACTAGTTTCCAGGTACATTTCAACTTAAGGAGA